>NC_133390.1:89452672-89755703 GCF_047511655.1 Castor canadensis | reverse complement strand
GCTATTATCACCTCCATGGGATTCCAGCGAAATCAAGCTGTGCAAGCATTACGAGCAACGGTGAGCATGTGAGACTGTGTGTGAATACTCCCCCTCTTACTGGAGGAGGTTGCTTATATTTTTGTCAATAGCAATTGAGACTTCCCATGTTCTTTGTTTATGTGTGTGTGTGTGTTACGGGGGATTGAACCCAGGGCTTTATGCTTGCTAGGCAAGAGCTCTGCCTTTTGAACCAATTTTCCAAGTCTCCTTTGATCATTTTGATCAAATAGTTGGCTGATGCTATACCCCACCATGGCCCATAAAGATTTATTTATATATAGTAAAGCTAAATTAAATTGAGGGACTCATTCAGTGAATTTAAAGTTAAAACTGGGGTAGGATTTCTGAACTGCAAGAAAACGTTTGCTAGTTGGGCTCACAGATTTGATTTGGAACTTGCTATAGCCTCAAAGCAAAGAAGACGTGTGAGAATCTGCATTCAGTAAGAAAGTTCTTTACATGAAATAATGCTTTTCTGATGTCAAGACCTTGGAGAAATGTCCTCGAAAGTCTCCATAGAAGACGTAGCGGCTGTTTGGAATTCTCTGCTGCTATTTCTGTCTGCAGAAAGAGAAGAGTCTTTGTTTGTTATGAACATCCTGCTATCTTAGGAGTGAGGGGACCATGAAACTACAGGGTAGATGGAAATCTTGCAGTGTAGATAACTATTTAATGTTCAGGAAAAATACTTTTTTTTAACCCACCACATTATAATCAATTTTTACTGAATGTCTGTTTCTAGGTCCTTCTTACCTGTCCTGACTGGGTGCCTAGGGTCTGTTGTTAAGACCACAGTGACTCCTGACTGGCTCATGGGAATGTGGCTGGAACACATTGTTTTCTTTTAAAATGCTCAAAATATCTCAACGAGATTTTGTTTCACTTAGAGTATTTTCTTGTATCCTACTTATTTTGTCTGCCTGACTGTTTCATTGCAGCTTCTGACTATGTCTAGACAAATTCTTTAGCCTGACAGTTATATCACATACAGAAGAAGATGAAAATGTTTTCCTGGTGAATTGGTTGGACCTGCATGGAGTTCAGTTAAAACAATCACTAACCAAAGCATTAATCTTGTCTATCCTGCAATTCAGCCATTCTACCAACATTTAGGGAGAGGAGACACTAACTATAATCTTCCTCACAGAGTTATCTGCAGAATATACAGTTGGGAGAGACGGTAGCATGTTCAATTTCTGTGGCTGTACAAAGGGTTGCACTTAAACAAGTGCCATTCCCTTTGGCATTCTGCACCTGTCATTGTCAGCATCAGCCTGCAGAAACTCTGAGCTAAGACAGGAAGGGGCTTTGGAATGTTGATCTACTGCTCAGAACTGTTTTCCAGTGAATCCAATTACAGACCCTGGTCAGGAGGGTTGCAGAAAGCCAGTCGAATGTGCACAGCTTATACAGTCAGAGCTTCTTACTCGGAGGCACTTAGGAGTAATGAATTCAGGCCTCCTGCACTATCTGCTTGACATTAGGTTCAAACGTTCAGGAGATAATGAGGCCCAGGGACTGCATGTGTTATAAAAATGTTTTATTTTGTTAGAATAATAACCTGGAAAGAGCACTGGATTGGATCTTTAGCCACCCTGAGTTTGAAGAGGACAGTGACTTTGTGATTGAGATGGAGAATAACGCCAATGCAAACATCATTTCTGAGGCCAAGCCTGAAGGACCTAGAGTAAAGGATGGATCTGGAAGTAAGTTCTTGCCTTAGCCATTGTCTCAGTATCATGATTACATTCAACTCATACCTTCCCCTCACTCCTACTTTCCAAACCTTTGCCATCATTCAGAGTTAGCACAGGTCCCACCTTCTCACAATTAGTGCATTTTGCCACTTTGTCTAGGTCACAGTGGTCTGATAAAGTCTAGGTTATGTCAACTACTGGTGTGTGTGTGTGTGTGTGTGTTTGTGTGTGTGTGTGTGTGTGTGTAGTGCCAGTTTTGACTTTGTCTATTCCTTTGAGGTAAAATTTCTTCACAGACCATGGATGCTTTTGTTCAAAAGAGAGCATTTATTTTCATGGCGATATTTTTTAAACAGTGGAAGAGCAGTCTCATATCCTTGCCAGTGCCAATTGCAGATAATTTTCTGAAGGGCTGTTTCAGGATGACAAGAAGAGGTGCCATAGGCCAGTGTTTGCCTTTTAATAGTAAATGCTTTTGTATGTCACTATGTGCCAGGCACTGTTCTAAGCACTTAACACATAAACACTCATTTAATTCTTACTGCATCCAACTCACAGGTGGAAAATAGAGGCATGGAGAGATTATGTACCTTGCCCAAGGTCACACAGTTCTTAAGAGATGGAGGCAAGTTTCACACCCCGAATCCATCTTGACCCTTGTGATATACTGCTTCTTGTGCTGCTGTTGCCTGCAGGTTGAGGTTCAACTCTTTAACCTGGCATTCAATACATCCTGCAGTCAGATCCAGCCTACCATGTCTTCTGTACTCCCGTACCCTCAGCTCAGGTGCCTGGTTCTGTGCCACACCCCCGGAATGCTTAGCTGTCACCAACTCTCTTCTCACCTCCCTCCAGGTCATTGCTGAGATGAATCCTTATTTATGAAATTACCTCTTCACCCATTAAGGCACATTAAAGTCCTTCCCATCCTTCATGGCTTGGCACAGATTCCATTTCTCTGCACTGTTTTCCCAGATCCTTATTGTGGTCATGATTACCTCATATGCTAGTAACAATTGTACCAGTATTGACAGTACTTCCATTTGTGCCATATTTGATTCTCCCAATAGTCCTATGAGGTAGACATCATTATTGTTCCTATTTTGCAGTGAAGACAGAAATAGAGACGAGTGAGTAGTCTGTAAAATTCTCATAGGGAATGATGGGTAGAAACAGATTTCCAACCGAGGTGGTCTGCCTCCAGAGCCTGTTCCTATCGCTACTATGATACATTGTTTGTTCTTCTGTTAGAAATATCAAATTGATCTGGCAGTAGAATTATTTCTCTTTCCTGTGCCTCTTGTTTGATTGTGAGCTTGTGGAGGACAGAGGATATTTTATGAAACTTATGTTGTGTAACACATAGACAGTATAGGGTAAATGATATTGGATTTCACTAATTTTATATTACCAGCATTTGTTTCTATGATCATAGAGTTACAGGTCTACTCGTTAATAGTCTTTTTTTTTTTAAGTCTTTTTTTTCTTTTATTCATATGTGCATACAATGTTTGGGTCATCCTCCCTTCCCCCCGTCATTAATAGTTTTACCAGACTTAACATGTATGTATTGACCTAGAGCTGGAGAGAAAGGGCAGGGGGCAAACTTTCTTCTTTTTAGATATAAAATAAAAATTTATTTACTGAAATTGTTTAATCCCAGCTGGGTAAGAAAAGGATGAGATTTTGTTCTCCCCACTTTCATATTCATCTGCAGGATCTTGTATTAATTTTTTCAGAAATTGCAAGTTTGCGTGAAAGTATTAGAAGCTGTAATGGAAGAGTTCCTCAATAATTCATGATCCATTAGCCCACTGCTTCATCGATTTTTCCATAATGCACTTTGGAGACATGAGTCCTTCTCACAGAAGGACTAAACCACAAGATGGGGCTGTTGTAAAGCTGCCAAGGTATCTGGCTGCAGAAACCCAAATCATTAGGGTTTCTTTCTTCTGAAGGAGTGTGGAGGCACCAACTACTCTCTCAGATGGTCAGTAATGATAAAGAATAGCCACATCATCTCTTTGTGCCCACAGCACTTCAGGGCCATCTGCAGACATTCCTGGTCTTGCTGGATCTTGAGTTTATAACTGTGTGTATCAAACTTTGGGAGTTGTGGGTGAGGACAGGGAAGGAACACTAAAATGTGCTTGAGAAGCCATATGCAGCACATGCAGGATATAAAGGCAATAGTAAGTGAAACATTTAATTATGAAAAAAACAAAAAAGCAACGACCACAGTAATTTCTCAAATCCATTTTGAGTCTGATTTTATAGAAAAGCAAATGTTTTTTAGCTAGCCTCCCCAGTACTATGCCTGGCCCATGATAAGTGGTCGGCAGATAACTGATTGAATGAAGAATTAAATGAATGCCAGGAGGTAGTGGTCTAAGGGGTAGTTTTTATTGCCTCCAGTTAGTGCCGCGTGGGGGAATTAGTGGTATATCATTGTGTCAAGTTATGTGAATCAAATGAAGGAAAAAGGACTTCCTGGACTTCAGTGTATTAGCCCTGGACTCATATGTCACTCACTGCTTTCTTTCTCCTTTAAAAAATTAATGTTTATATTGTTTATTTTTCTTATAATTAAAAGGATATATATTTTAGCAGCTAGAGAAAATTTAAGTATGTGAAGAGGAGATTAAAAATTATAATTCTGCTACCCAGCAATAATCAGTGTTAATGTTTTGTGTATAATCTTTAGACTTTTCTATGCAAATGAATAAAAATGAATATATGCATATAAAATGTATTTATACAATATAAAAATATAAATATAACATTCTATTTTATACCTTTATAACCAGTTTTTCCCCTAACTGTGGGTGTTCATATACGTAAATCTAAATCTATATCTAAATCTAAATCTATTTAATTTAATATATGGTAACAATGTTCTGTTATATCATGTACTATACTTTATATATCTAATTTTGGGTTAATTATGTTTTTAAATAAAAGTCTGTTAAAGGTTTCAAATAATGAGGGTGTTTCCACATCCAGATGACAGAAATGATTTTTAAATAATTAATTTTTAAAATATATTTTTGTTAGCCTCTATTAATTATACAAAGGGGTTTTATTGTGATCTTTCCATAAGTGCATATAATATACTTTGATAAAATTCACCCCCTCTATTACTTTTTCTTATTCCCCCCAGCCCTTTTGAACATTTTTTAATGGAATTCATTATTCTATTTTCTTACATGTGTATGAGGTACTTTGATTGGCTACACTTGGCCTGAGGCAGCTGCCAGGTAGGGTTTGGCCACTGTTGGCCCAGTGCCACTCCTGCTAACTGTGGGAACTACTTGTTGGCCCTGCTGTTGCTATTGCTGCCTCACCAGTACAGCTATTTCTCTTTTCTTCTTGTTACCAGCTCAACTGCTCTGCTAATTATGAGAATCAAAAGTATGCAAGACAGACCATTTGAGAGAAGTCTTTTTTTGGCCCTACTGTTGTAACATGGGGGTAGGGGGTGGGGTAGCATATGAAGGTGTCTCCTAGCTGCTCACAAAGTAGGCTGAACAACTTGCTTATATAGCCAGAAAGAGGATGTGACAAGGGTGTCAGCACCAATCATTGCAATCTTTTCATGAAAATGAAGGATTTTGTTGGCACCAAGCATGGCATAATCCCTGCCATCAGTCATGAGAGTCTCTTATGCAAATGAAGGACTATTTGCACTAGTCTCACAAGTGTTCTGTTGGGCCACCAGTGGAAGTGCTCCCCCTTTGGCCTTGGTGGAAATGACTGCAGGGTCCTCTAGTTCACTGAGGCTGTGGATGCAAAAAGGTTGGTACAAGCTGCTCATAGGAAGTGACTTCTGGAGCTGGAGTCATGCTTTGGGTTCTAAGTGGCCCATGCTCTATGAGGGTAGTCCTGCTGCCTGGCTGACAGTCCTTCAGCCGGGGCATTGGAGAACAGCCTAATAGCTATCAGGTAAGGAGTCAACTCTCCCCAGCCTCCAACATCTGACCACATTGAAAGGAAACTTAGATGTTCAAAAGGGTGCTTACGACAAGTAATAGTACTTCAACAATATTTAACAGTGCTCTAACAATGCATAATTCCTGTCCCAGTGCCCCAGGGAGAAGTGGGTCCCTACCATCTGTTTCAGAACCAGGTAGGAATTTGGGTCTTTCTGCTTTAGAAGCTGTACACTTTCTCCTTTCCCCCTTCTTTGTTGTGAGTCACTGTGTTTCACTGTTTGTGTTGGAATGGAGGTGAAAATCTATTTTTCAAAAGGCTATTTATTGCCATGTCCTACATATTTTAGGCCTAGCACCTACTTCTCTGTTGAGTTTTGAGAAATTTCTAAGCAGTGGGAAATCAGGCTTTCACTTTGACCTATCTGGGTTCCTGCAATTTGCTAAATCATTTCTGTTTCTGTGTTGTTTAATTTTTTTTTTAAAAAGCTCTCTGATTGCCAGTGTAATTAACATGTGATTACTCAAAATCTGCTTCTCCTCCTTCAGCCACATCACTGTGATGGAATGATTCAGTGGCAGCTGAGATTTTGCAGTAAGGGAGCAGAGGCACATTGCATTTTCTCAGTGCTGGTGTTCCCAGCATGCTGAGCTCCTTGAGGAATGCCACCCAGAAGAGGAGCTAGGGAGCAGAAAGAGCAGCTTTCTAGGGAAGCTGAGCACCACCCCCCAAACACACACCCTGGTCTGCTTGAAAGCCCTGTAAACTTGTTTCGCTGCTCACTGTAATTCTCATCCCACTTTCACACTTGTTGCAATTCCTGGTCCCCTCCTGTCCCCATGCCCATTGGTGCTACTGAAAATTAATAGCCACTTTTCAGAGTAAACTAATTTACACTAAAGTATGAATGACTGAGATTATTAAATTTGGAGAGAAGTGTTTGGTATTTGGAGTTTTAGGCAGAACAACAAAGAGACTGGTAATTTTGAGCTGACTGGGATTCGGAGAGACCATTTGTAGACCTTTTAAGATCCAATCCATGTTGCCAGTTACCTTAAGCTGTTATTGATTTATTCAGATCATTCTTCCCTTTTAGAGAACTTAGAAGTTTTCTGAAAGCCCCAAATCCCCCTCCTTCCCTTACTGACTTTTTCTCAGATCAGGGATAAGAGAAATCAAACTGTTGGGGTTAGGGATTATTTACAGATACAAGGCGTATAAGGTGTTCATAAACTAGGGATTATTTACAGAGAGAGTTAGGGACACTTAAAGATACAAACTATTCGAGTTAGGAAACCCAGGTTGTCTCACAGAGGCTCTTGGGATCTTGATGGTTAGTTTCAGGTGTCTTTAGATGCCTCTGTTCTGAGCTCTCACTGTTCCTGAATGAGGCTGCTTTGCCTGCTGTGCAATATGACAATCTGGGTGTGGAAGAAAACATGCCATGCTTCTGATGGGTGACAGGTTAAAGGCTTGGGCATTTGCCTTCTGTCCTTTCATGGTGATTCCCAATGGTTTCATTCCCTCACTAGTTTATCCTTGGAGACATTCTGGCAAAGGAATCCTGGCTCTTATGATGTGCCTGATTTCTAAGGCCAGTAAGATTGTTTGGGAAAGTGAAGGAGTACTTCACTTTAATGGGTAACAGGGCATGGGAGTGCACCCGCCCTTTGTCCAGTCACAGAAGTCCCTGATTATCTCAAAGGGTCCGTGGTTTCAACTAATTTGAGATAGGCCTCCAACTTCCAGAATGACAACCTCAAGCATTTATTACTATTGTCACTCAAATGTCAAAGGTATTACCTATAGCAAAGATAATGGGAATATATTGCTTAGCTTTGTGATCAGTTTTATAGAATTGGTTATAAAAACAAGTAAAAGCAAGTAAAGTTAGAGAGTTTATTCAGGTTTTCCCTTGGTATCAATTGTGATACTACCACTTGGTAAGTATATGTAGATGTTATAATGGTTATGAAAACGAATTCATGTGAAAGTACTCTTGAATCTAGAGTTGCGTTTGGTCATTATGTGTTGTTAAAACATGATTTCAAAAAGGCAAACTTATGACTTTCAAGTAAATTTATCACAGATTTTCTATTAACTCATGAATGAAAGAACCAGTCACATGTTACTACTGATTTAAAAATATCTGAGAAGCTAGGATATTTAAAGATGATTTAACAAACATCAGGATGAACTTGCTGGGATACACAAATTGTACTTAAGGTCTATAAAGACCTTATAGCCTTGAAGTTATGTGTGCTACTGGGTAGAATTTATTTTTGTATTTTTGTCAGACAAAAATCTTTAAATTATTAAGTAACAGCTTAAGTTTGGGACATTCAACCAATGGTAAGCAGTGAGATGACCCAAGTTCATCCCCCTAGACCAGGGAACAATAAACCTTTTCTCTAAAAGGTCAGATAGTTTTCTCAGGTTTTGTGAGCTGTATACATGTCTGTTTTCAGTCTTCTTCCTTCCTTCTTCTCATCAGAACAAAAACAGACTGTGGTTCTACTTCTACCAGTGGGTCATTGACCAGTCCCTGACATGGATGATCTTTGTGTGGTTTTTACTCCCAATGACATTGAAATGCCATCTACCTCTTTTACCTCCAAAGTTTCTTGGAATTTTTCAAAATAGCTATCTCAAAGAATGAAATCAGAGTGCAGTTGCTATTATGTTGGGTGGAGATGATGATGGTAAAATGTGATATGAAAAATTTTCATTATTAGAAAGGTTAGGAAGATTTTCTTTCAAAAAGCACAGATTTTATGGGAAGGTGGAATGCTAGTTTCAGACGCAGTTTAATTCTAGCTGTTTAGAGGGACACTTCACTAGATGTGGGCTGTAGTGGTTAGTCAGACACACATCTATCTGTTCTAGGTACATTATAGGCTTCTCTGTTGAAAGTCAACATTTTTGAAATGTTAATCTTACTTCAAACTGCCTTTTCTATCTACATAAGAAGGAGTTTTACATTTTTTTTTTTTTAAAGTGTGCTGTTTTGGAAGGAGAACTGGGAACTTGGAGAAGAATCAGCAACAGCTTCCCTTGCTGGTTTATTCATCTTGTCTTTCTTTTTGGAAATAAATATAAATTGGCACCTCTTACCTGTTTCATTTTTGCAAATGTGTTCAGAGAGATTCTGTCATCTGTGTGGGTTCCTAGCAGGAGGTCTTGAATAATGCATGGGGAAGTTACTTGTGTTGATAAACACTTCCAACTTTAATTATGAAACTAAGGTTTGTGCTAAACCTTTAAATTTTATTTTTATGATTCTGAGTATACACATAAATTGTTCCTAACCAGAAGAGGAGAAAATGCTTTTGGGGCTTATCGTATGGATGTACTGGGAAGTTCTGGATTTGTCCTGTTCTCTATGTCTGTTTTGTTAATCCACTGGCTTTGTGAGTGTCTGAGTAGCGTGTTATTGATGTGACCCTGGCTTATGGTGACAAGTGCTCATTACATACTCTTAAACTGATGAAGTCATTGACTTGGGGAACAGTTTCTTGGAGGAAAAAAGCCTTCATTGGGTCATTATATCTTCTCTTCATTTTGTGAAGATTGGTAGAGATTCATTTTGGGAGAGCAGCACTGTATCTCTCAAGTTGAAGATTTAGAATTGGTGTAGAATTCTTTTGAAAGGACTTAAAAATCAACTGGAGTTAAGGAATGGTCTTAGCCCACAGCCTTTTCTGGTTATTGCAGTAGGGGTAAGGCAGAAGATCCCTAGATTACTGTTTTTGAAAAATAAGTGCCAGGCATAATGATTGTCATTCATGGCTGTTTTTACCTGGCTTCTCATTTTGAACCTGGGATATTTTCTGTTAGGTGATGTGATAGTTAACAATAGAAGCTTAGTTAAGGATGGGCAAGGCAATCCCTCTGATTTTTTTCTGCTTTTATTTTATCACTTTTACATTTACTTACATGTGTATACATTGTTTGTGCCACCTCCCACCCCACCCACCCAATCCCCTGCTTCCAGGCAGAACTGATTAATTTTTTGATTAAATAATTTCACTAGTTTATACCCAAATTTATACTTTGGTAAATGGTTTATAAATATTTATTTATATAAGCATAATTTTTATTAAAATATATATATATAGCATAAAAAGGTATAAAAACAAGTGAGGAAATAGAGTAAAGGGAGCCATTCCTTTATTCACTTATTTATTATTAATTCAACAAACACTTATTCAGTGCCTATCACATGCAAAGTTCTCTTCTGTGCCTGGAATATTTAAGTAAACAAAAAAAAATCCTGCATGTCTTTTTTCAGTTATATTCTAGTCTGGTCTAAAAGGAAATAGACAATAAATAAATGCACAGGAAGTATGTGACGTGGCAGGTGGTATGCTGTGTGGACAGTAGAACAGGACAAGGGGACAGGGAACCACAAGAATGGGGTGGGAGTAGAAGGGATTTTATTGGATTTTATAAGGTAACTTTTATGATGAGGTGACATGACATGAGGCCTTGATGAAGTGAAAGGTGAGTCATGTGATACCTGAAAGAGTTTCAGATAGAAATAATCATAATGCACAATGGGTAAAAGAGCAGAGCATGCTCGGTGTGTTTAAGGGGCAGCCAGGAGGCCAGAGTGGCTGGAGTGAAGTAAGGAGGAGAATGGGAAGAAGGTGGAGGATCTTATGGGCTGTTGCAAGCACAAGACATTACTGTGAGGAAGCCACTGGAGGGTTTTTAGCAGAACTATGACCACACTTGATTTCCATTTAAAAAAATGACTCTCTGAAAGCCAGACTGAGAATAGCATGGAGGAGATAGTGAGTACAGTTAAGAATCTTTTCTGTAAATAATTCAGATAAGAGATGATTGTGACTTGGATCAAGGGTTACTAGTGAAGAAGGTTAGAAGTAGTTGTGTTCTGGATCTATTTTGAAGGAAATACTGATAGATTGGATGGGTATAAAGACTATGAGAGAGAAATCAAGATTTTTGTGTTGAGTTACTGAATGCATGAAATTGTTCTTAGATGAGACAGATCAGGTTGAGCAGTCTCTCTGCTCAACAAAGTAGGAGTGGAAGGGAACTTCCTAACTTGGTAAAAGATACCTACAGAAGCAAACAACCACAACTTACACAATACTTACTATGAAAGAGAATGCTTTCATCATAAGAGCAGGAACAAGGGAAGAATGTCTCCTTGTCATTTCTACTTAACATTGTTCAGGGGGTTCTAACCAATGCAATTAAGCAGAAAAAAGAAGAAAAAGGCATCCAGTTTGTCAAGAAATAAGTAGAACTATCTCTTTTTTGCAGCGGATATGATCTTACATATAGAAAATCCTAAGAAATCCATTTAAAGGACTTAGAACTAGTAAGTGGGTATGACAAGGTTGTAGGAAACAAGATCAATATACAAAATTCAGAGTTTTGTTGTTTGGTTGGTTGGGTTTGGTTTTTTGAGACAGTGTCATGCTATGTAGCCCAGACTGGCCTTTAACTCATGATCCTCCTGTCTCAGCTTCCCAAGTACTAGGATTATAAGCATCCACCACCACGCCCAACCAATTTTTATTCTATATATGAGCAATAAATATTCTGGAAATGAGCCTGGGTGGAACCATCCAGACAGAGGGAGAGAAGAGCTCTGAATGGGGAGGAGGATGTCTGATTTCTAAGCCAAAGATCATCAATATTGAAAGATGAGGGAACACCAATGAGGCAGCTGGACAGCTAGGTGAGTCATATCCTGGGGACAAGTATTTGAGGAAGAAGGATTTGAGCAATAGGGTATGATGCTGCTGAAGGGTGAGCGAGATGAGGACTGGGGATTGATGACCATGTAAGTGAATGAGCATGGGAGGAAAGCAAAGACAAAGAATGAGAAAGACAAGGGTAAGAACTTGTACCTTTTTGGGAGAAAATGTAATAAAAATCGAGTGCTAGAAAAATATATAAGTCCACTTAATTTGTAAAGGTTACTATCAATTTCTATACTGTCTCATCATTGTCTCTAGCAGTTTGCTGAGTGGACTAGTCCATGGAGCCCAGTTTGTGTTGTGTAGGTCTAGGATTAGTGGCAGGAACATGAACTGAGATTGATTCAACAGGGATTTGATAATGACATACTGTGCTTGATGGGGGGAGGTACTTGCCAGAGAATAAACATGGGTCATACTTGGCTACATATGTCTTTGTTAGCAAGCATGAAGCCTGAAGTTTGATTCCATGTAAGTTGAAATCACAAGTAAGTCAGACATCTTGTGTGAAGCACAATTCCTTTCTATAAATCATAACAAATATTTTCTGTTTTCTTCACAATCCTGTTTGTATTTGAGTCTGAATTACTCATGTAAGTCTTACACAACCCTGCAAAATGGGTGGTGGTTTTTATTTTTGTTTGTTTTTTGTCTTCATATAGAAACAGGCTCAGAGAGATAAAACAACTTGTCACCCTTATGCTGTTAGGAGGTGATAGAGCCAAGACTAACTCTTTTAGACTCACAAGCTTGCTACCAGATTGGGCTGTGAGAATGTTAATCCCACCTTCAGATTCAAATTGAACACCATCTGTGCTTTGATTGTTAATATTCTGTTTTGTTACCTTGAATTTGCAGGTGGGATCTGCTATTACTTTGTGTGTGTGTGTGTGTGTGTGTGTGTGTGTATGTGTGTGAGTGTAAATTGACTGTTTTTCAAATCTAGATAGTTGCTGGCTCACACTGTTGTTGATTTTAAATTCTGATCTGAAGTGCTCTTGATTCTAGAATGCCTAATAATTATTTCTTCTTTCATAGTGTATGAATTATTTGCATTTATCAGTCACATGGGAACATCTACAATGAGTGGCCATTATGTTTGCCATATCAAAAAGGAAGGAAGGTGAGTCTTTCCTAGAAGATAAATTATGGAGTATGATTTATTGAGCCCTTACTATGTGCCAGCCTCTCTAGTAGGGTGTTTTGTATGTTACCTCTTTCATTCTCACTTTGGTCTTGTAGGAGTATATTCTTAAAACCATATTATACATCTAGCCACTGAGTCTCAGAAAGCTGATAGGTGGTAAATAGTTGTTAGGAATGGTATTCAAAGTCACTTATAACCATTATACCAAGGTGACTTCCCCAAAACAACGATGGATCTTGTAGCAGAATGTATGCTCAATTTGGAACCACTATAGGATTATCATATTTAGCTAACAAAACATATTTATACTTTGTAGTATAACTATGTTTCAAATTGTTCATATTCCAAATATTTCATTGGGCATACTAATGTTAATTTTTTTGTTGTCATTGGTATTGCGACTTGCTAGGAAAGTACTCTGCTACTTGAGCCATGCTTTCAGCCCTTTTAGCTTCAGTTATTTTTCAGACCACTATCTTCCTACCAACCCCTCCCCTGCAGCTGGAATTACAGGCACCCACTATGCCTGTTTGTTGAGATGGGAACTCACTAACTTTTTGCCTGGGCTGGCCTTGAACTGGGATCCTCTCTTCAGTAGCTAAGAAAACAGGCAAGAGCCACCATACCCAGCCTTATATTAACAAATCATTTTTGCTTATAAGATACTCAAATTTAACTGGGCAACTTATATTTCTGGCAACCCTAAACCTTCATTGCTTTTGCTGTATTGCAGCCCTGCAGTTGGTTTCTTGAGTAGAATTATTAGGTGTGCTGTGAAGCAGAAAAGTTATGGTATAGAAGGTTGCTGCTATCTTCACAATCTTCTCCCCAGGTGCCCCTCCTCCAGCTCTTAACTGCAGCCTGCAAGGTGGTGCTTAGGCTAGGTGGATGCTGTAGCAACACACATGCTTGGCCTCCCATGGTACGGTGTTGGCCTCTCACCACACCTCCCACTGCAGGACCATCCTGTTCCTATCCAGATTCAACTGTGTTCTCTCTTTTGGTGTGTCTTTAGTTTTATTTTCTCAACTTGATTAATAGAATCATAGGCATAGGGACTTGTATTTAGAGTGGCTTGTTTTTATTGCCAAGCTTGGCAGTTTCTTTTAAAATGAAGAATAGCTTAATTATAATTAAAAATGATAAAATTCAATGTAACAAATTTGTAAAATACAAAACATGCAAAGAATATGTACTATTGGAAGCAAAAAGGCAAATAAACATTGTCTACATTTTGATGTATTTTTCTTTTTTTTATTGGTCTCATTGGAGAAGGGTATATATGTCTGTCTATATACATACTACATATGTATTTACAGCTATCTTAAAATCTTAAAATATGTGCATGTTATATATGATTTTTAAATGTTTTTCATATTATATTGATTTATATTATGTCTCCATATTATGTTGCAATTATTTTATTATTGCACCTACTATTGTTTGAAGTAATTTTAGTAATTGTATAATAATTCACTGCAGGGATGTTTACTTCTGATTTTTAGCTAGTTCTATACCTAACGCTTGAATAATACAGATTATATATGTAATTCTTTGACTCAGTTTTTGAGTCTCTCTATGAATTTCTACAAAGGGGATTACAGAATGTAGGGTTTAAAATGTTTGGAGCATCCAGATTTTACTCATATTGATTAATGAATTAATTTTTGGCAGTGCTGGGGTTTGAACTCAGGGCTTCGCTTTTGCTAGGCCTGCACCCTACCACATGAGCCACACTCCCAGCCCCAGATACATTTTAATAATTATGTTTTGCTTAAGCTCAAGAATCAAAAGGCACTGGTGATTCCGCACCAATATTCTATTTCTTTTCATACAAGTTGGAGTTGGGTTGTCTTAAAATGTCTTGGTTATTTTAAGTTTTGTGCTCTATGTGATGCAGTAACTTCTTTCTGTAAAGTGCCCAGGAACTGACGTAAATCCATTAAATTCTTCTATCTTTTGTTTTCAGATGGGTGATCTACAATGACCACAAGGTTTGTGCCTCAGAAAGGCCTCCTAAAGACCTGGGCTACATGTATTTTTACCGCAGGATACCAAGCTAAACCTCAGACAGGAATTGGCGAGAAGAAGCCATACACCTTTTTAATTTGCCAAAAACAAAAAAACAAAAACAAAAAAAAAAAGAAAAAAAGTTGGGACAGCCAGACATGAAGGAACACATGGGGTATATGTAGTTTATTTAAAGAGCGTGATCATTTGACGCCTTCTGAAACTGAACTGGAAAAAAATTTCTATTAGCAATGATACTCTATTGTAGATAGTTTTTATAAATGTTCAAGGAGAGGGAGCTAAAAACAAAGGAATTCATATTGCTGATGTGGCATCTGCCATCATCACATCAAAAATGGGGAAGTGTTTCCAGCCCACTATTTTTCTTTGGGGGTCAGTGGTAGCGGCCTCCAGAGAAATCAATCAGTGTAGCCAGTGGTGTGGCCTCACCTAACAATAAACAAAAAGCCCACTTTTGTTTCAAATAGAAAATCAGCAGCTGGGCTGGGCTTTATTTGTGGCATAATTTTTTTTCATTATGCACAGTCATGTCTGACCTATCCATGTATCATAGAACATCTGCATTGAAAGATATTTTTAATTTAAATCATATCAAAATTCATAACACAATTGTGTGAATGTGTGTGAGAGTGAGCGTGAGTGTGTGACCTTTATAGTCCACTAGAAAAATCTGTGATGGGTTGTTTTTTAAAGGCTAAATAGTTGGTATTAAGCGTATCTGGAAAAGACAAGTAAATATTTTAACAAAACTCTAACTCAGGAACAGTTTAAAAATTCGTTCCCTGCTTCGATGCTTCGATTTTAAGGAGTAAAAAGGGCTGAGTTAACCCCTTTCAGTGCTGTCAAGAGATCACTTGGGTTTTTGCCATTTGAGGGTATTTTGCTAATACCCACAGCAGTATAATTTTGTCCTTTGCCAAAGGTAGATGGAGTCTCTCTTTCTCAATAGCCGTTCCCCCAAAGGGTACAGTGTTCTTGCTGTTGTTTTTTCTTTCTTACTTTACTTTTTCTTTTTTTAGGTAAATAATCTTTTCTTATTATACCATGTGATAACTTCCCAGCTTCCTGGAATCAAGTTAAATGCCCCAAATTTATCTATTGTTTTCTTGCCTCTGAGCCTTTTGTCTGCCTTCATTTCTGTGTTTTTCTGGGACTAGTCTCATCTTTGCCCTTTTTTGGCTTATTATCTCCTAACTTGACTTCACAGCTTATCTGCTGTGACCAACAGTGCAATTTTTGGCACTTTAAGGATTCAGATGCAAAGAAACTTATATGATATCACTAAGAACATTCTCTCCATATTTTGGTTATTTCAGTATTTTAATTGCAACTGGGAATAAGAGTTTCAAATGTGATATAAAGTAGAACGATAGAGTGCTATAATTTTCCTACTGCTTTGCACCAAATTCTAGTCTCCAAAGTTTCTATTTTAGATTTTTAGTCAAATGAAAAAGGATTTATTGCTATCCTCTTGACATGTACTCATTTTATTGAAAAGATCTTTCTAGATACTGTAGGAAAATAAAGCAGAACCAATTGAGAGAAATTAACCAGAGACATTGGATAGGATTTGGTGAGATCTGAAGTCAGGATTCTGTTTATGACTGGGGCTCTTGTCTCACAGGAGATCGTATATGCCATGTGAGTAGGGTCATGGAGCCTGAGACCGTTGCCTAGAGATCTGGGTGCTGTCCCTAATTGACTGTGGACCTTGGGCAAGTCCCTCATCCTCCCTGTACCTCACTCTACTCACCTGTGCAGTGGTGTGTTGACACCTACTGTCTCTTTCCAGTCATGCTTTGAGGCTACAGAGACATCTGATAGGATGAGCCTTCATAGAGTAGAGGGTGGGTGCCATGGTGGGTCCCAGTAGAGTATACTCCCTGCTTTCTCTCATCTGATGTTTTCTTCAATTTGGGAACAAATGAGATTGGCAGAAGCAGAGAGCTCATGGTGCAGTAATCCTCTGCTACACAGTGCCCACTGGTGTTGCCTTCTAGTGTTGACTCAGAGATCCTAAAGCAGTCCCACTCTGTTTCGTAAAGTCCCTGACCCTGGTGGAAATCTCCACTCTAAGCAGCCTTACAAAATCCAGTCCCCTTCTGGATGAGTATCAGAATAATGACTTGAAACGTCTATCAGAAATGGCTTGTTTGCAACCATGTTACAAAGCAAAGACCTTTTTACCAGAGGAGGGTAGGGGATCATAGAGGGGGTTTGGATTGAATTGTGCACAAAGATAGCATGTGTATTTTGAACAAAAGTAAAATTTTATAACAAAACTTTGCAAAATCAATGGTGTAAAATCTGCATTTAAGACTATAGGCTATAAATTATTTAATTTCACTAGGTAGAAAAAGCAATTTAGCCCTTTTGATGCCTAAACATATTGTAAGAAGGTATACTATGGCTGCTTTTTTTTTTCTGCCTCACAAAACAAAGGGCTATTTCTACAAGGCAAAGTTTTGTATATGTGCTATTCCTTCTTTCAGATTGAGAATTGGGAAAAACTGGAGCAAACAATGGATTTCTTTCTTGCTTAAAAATGTATTTATATGTGTTTTCTAATAGATACAAAGGAGGGTTCCCTGGAATAGAAGTCTGAAATGTACTGCTTAATTTTACACATGTGTATAGATGGGATTACTTGTGACTGAAAACTGAACTAGTGTGTGGGTTGTGTCAGCTGAACAGCCTGTTAGGAGTCCTCTGTGTGAGGCATGGTGGTATAATTGTGAAATTCTCACTATGTGTAGGTATCTGTGAAAGACAGCGCTTTCTTCTTGTAAATATCTTTTGATATCCATTTGTGTAGAATCTCAATGAATGTGTCTTTGGAAAATGTAATGTATCAAAGTTTTTATTTTGTCAATTGGTCTAAACACCCAAATAACAATTCAGAAATCCAGTTTGGTTCAGATGGAATTTTGTCTTGTAAACGAAAAAAAAAATGCAGAAAAGACTATTGGAAGAATAACATTTTATGACATTTTACATCAATGTTGCTTCAGTATTTTGGAATTGACTAGCTTGTTTTCTCCAACCTACGAGAGAATGTGCCTGCCATTCTCCTGTTGTTAACAAGTGGGTTAGTAGCTCAGAAGTCCCTTCCCTAGCATCTGATTCTATTTTTATTTTCCTGTGATTCCTGCCAGAACCAGACATGTAAGGTATGGGGCTTATGTAGAGGTTTAGATGTTAAGGTTTTGGATTATTGCAGTTTATACACCTCAGTGCAGGGCCTGTGTATTTTTAGTGTCCCCAGCTCATTTCTGTTCCTACTCCATTTACTTTCTTTTGGAATAATCCCATTTCCCCCCAACCACCACACTGAGGCTTAAAACTTTCCAGTCTATGAGGTACTTTGCTACCTTCCCTCTCAAAAGCAAAAACAACAACAAAAAATTTGATTTAAAACACCCTTTTGGAAAATCCTAGAACTGCCTTCAGCTAAGCCTGCAACAATTGTAGACTATTTTAAAATTGTGATTCAGTTACAGACAGTTATGATCCCCAAATAAGTGCTGAAAAGTTGTCTATACCAGAAAGGATGTCTTTGTCATCCTGTAGCCATCACTGTTGCTAAACCTCATCGTCAGTCCAGTCTGTCTGTGGGGAAGTGACAGGGGATGGGATTAGATAAAAATGTGACACTTTCCTTTATGTAAAAAACTTCCCAGGTGACAGACACGGTTCTGCCCTTAAGCTGGTGTATAAGATTGCCTGCACAGTGTCATGGAGATTTCCTGCTCTGCAAATGGCCCTGAAGGAGTTTACATAAGATTCTCTAGACTTGCACTGTTCACTTAGATTCCTGGCCACATGCAGCAAGTGACTACTTGGAATTTGGCCTATCCACACTGAAATTGTGCAGTTCACATAAGATGCACACCTGATCTTGAAGCCTTCATACTGTAAAAGAATATAAATATTGCATCGAATTTTTATATTGATTATAGATTACGTATTGAATACGTTGATTAAATGAAACAAGAATTTGATTAAGTATTTAAATTGATTTCACCACTTTTAATCTGTTTTTAATGTGGCTACTGAAAAATTTAAAATTGTATATGTGACTGATGCTGTATTTCTGTTAGCTAGTGCTGCTCTATGGTGTGAGGTGGGCAGCAAAATACCATAGGTGCTTGGAAGCATCCAAGTAGGCACAAGCAACACAAACTTTTTTGCTAGAGTCAGGAGTGCTATGAAGCACAGAACACCTCCCAGAAAGCAGAAGACTTTCCTGCCTTAAAACATATCCCCAATTAAGAAACACAAGCAAGTGAGCCCCTGTCTTCCTTCAGCTTTGCCTAAGAGCTGTGGCATTGGTACTTATTTTCCTAGCATCTTCCAGGTGCCGTGGATGTTAGCCACGTGAGGGTGTTGGGCATAATTGCTTTCACTTCAGGCAACATTCTCTTGTGGTTGAGTCTGTTCACAGCTGGGCGTATTGAATTGCTGTGCAAATCTTGCCGCTGTTCATGTTCCGCGTCTTTTTAGGTGGGCAGAGGCTGAGCCTGTGGACTGTACCTACTTGCCCAGCATGTTTTGATGTTGGTTCCTGAAAGAGTTTGTATTTATTTTATTTTGCACTAGTCACAGTTGTTAAAACTATCTCAGATGTCTTGGGAAAGTATTTGCCTGTGGTGGAAAGGGAGATGGATGATTTATTGCTTTGATTGTTTTAAATTAAAAGCTATTCTCACAATCTGAAGTTCCTTTATGGCTCTTTTTTCCCCCCTTTTGAAAAATGCCAGGTAAGCTGATCCTGTCACAGGCAGTTTTCATCAATCAGGGGAATGGATAACTTGAAAGAATGACTAATTTTATTTCTTTCTAGGATTTCTTGGTGTAGCTTTGGTATCTTCATCAATACTGGAACTCAAGTTCTAGCACACTGTCAACCTCTGTGAAGGAGGGAGGGTCAGGGCAGAGGGGAGTCTGATGCCTTTTAGACATTCCTTACTAGATGTCAAGTCACATGGGGGAGTAAATTGAGACTTCTCTGTAGTTCCCTTGCTCTCAGTTGGGTGGTAGCCTCCTCAGTGCAGCTAAATGCAGAATGGACATGTGTCATATCAGGAGACTTCAGAATTTCTGTGATCACACATTTCTAGGGCAAATGAGTTTCCTATTGGTGCTTTGGCAAATTACCACAAACTTAGTGGCTTAAAACAAAACATATATTAGGTCAGAAGTCTTAATGGGACTAACATCTAGGTGTTGGTAGGAAAGTTGCATGAAGAATACATTCCTGCATTTTCTAGAGGTGTCATACATTCCTTGGCTTATGGCAGTCTAACAGCATCAGCATCAGTTGTGTATGCTTCCATTGTCACATCTCTGAATGAGTCTATTGCCTCCATCTTGGAATCACCGTCGTGATTACATTGGGCCCAATGTAATCCAGAGTAATAATCCAGAATACTTTTATCATATAAGGTAGCATTCACAAGTTTTAGAGATTGGAATGTAGACAACTTTGAGAGATCATTATTTTGCCTACTACAAAAAGTATGTTTATTGTTGTTTAAAAATATATCTGTTCAATACCCAAAGTTTTAAAAATAATGAATATATATATTTAAAAATACAAGTAAATGACTTATTTCAGTGTTGTGCCATGCATTATGGTGAAAGGGACAGAAGGAATTGACTGAGATGGTGATGTATTACCTATAATTCAGAGAATTGTAGGGTTTTTAGGGCAGTGTTTGCAAGCCAGCTCTTCTCTCATCCACTTGCTTTATCCCATCATGCCTAGGGGGAGAATTTACCTGTGTGAGTATGTGCTATTTGTCCCATCATGCCTAGGGGGAGAATTTACCTGTGTGAGTATGTGCTATTGAGTTTATGGTCCAGGTTTTCAAATGTAGTCCGTGACAAACTTCAGCTGTAGTAGGGAAATTTAATAGGAAACAATGCACTATTCTATTTCCTCATGCAACTAATTATTTATAAATCTAGGAAAAGTTTTTCAGTGTGGAGACAGGGTGGTATAATGGCAAGAATGGAGCATGTAAGCTCTAAGTCAAATCCCATTCCCAGAAAGGATTATCTGTGTGACTTTGGTAAGCACTTAATATTCAGAGACTCATCTTCTCACTTGTATAGTGGGCATAATGATATCTGAGATGGGATATGGCAGCGTCTGATAGCATGCTGGACAAAGGGATATTTGTATCACCATCTTAACCCATATAGAACTTGGACTTTAACGGTGGGGAGTGTGTTGACCCCTTGTTTCAGGCTAAGGTATTTTTGTAATGAATATTGGTGACTTTTTTCCAAAAGTAGTTTTCTGGAGATTATTCCATTAATTCAATTGATTTGTAAATCTATATGGCATGGCTCATCATTTAATAAACAATAAACATTTACTGTGCCTTGCATTGTTTTTCTTACAATGTGTCTGTAAACAAAGCAAACAAGGTCCCTGCCCTCATTGAAATTGCTTTCTGTTAGGGAGAGACAAACTAAACATAAAAATAAGCAGATTATATAATGTTATAAGGTACTGCATGGGGGTTTGGAGGAAGATGACAGTATAAATAGGGTGCCTGGGAAAGACATCATTTAGAGGTGAGATTTAGAGGTGAGCACCAAAGTTTGAAGGAAGTGGAGTCATCCAGGTGGATGTTTTGGGGAAAGAATGTGGTTGGCAGTGGCTATAGCTGGTGCAGTTCCCCATGGTAGCAGCATATTTTGCATGTCAGATAAGCAGCAAAGGGACCAGTATGGTTGGAGAGAAGGAGGTGAGAGGACAGTGGTTGGATAGGAGGTGAAAGAGGAGGCCATTGGGAAGGCTAGATTCTAGAATGCAGTGGGTAACACTGTAGGGTGTTGAGCAGAGCAATGACTTGATTTGACTGAAGCTTTAGAATTGTTCTTTGTTAGACTAGATGATAGGAGGGCAAGGACAGAAGTAGGGTTTACTGTGGTAAGCAAGGTGAGATGATGGATCAGATGGCGTGGTAGCAGTGGAGGTAGTAAGGATGGCCAGTATCTGGATACAATTGAAGGTAAGAGCATAGCATGTGGTATATGAGGAAATGAAGTAGCTAAGGCTGACTTCATAGTTTTTGTGCTGAGCAACTGAAGAATACTATTGCAAGCTTAACTAAGAAAGGGAAGACAGTAGAGCTGGGATGCTAGTGGTGGAGAAAGATGATCAGGAGTCCAATTTGGGATATTTTGAGTTTGAAGTACCTCTTAGACATCCATGGTTGATGCTGAGTAGAAAGAATGATGCACAACTCTGGAGTTTGGGAGAGAGACATAGACCAAAGCTATAAATTGGGTGCTGTTGGTAGTTGAAGCATGGGTGTGGGTACAATCACCAGTGGAGGGAGACAGAAACATAGAAGAGGTGAGACACTGAGCCCTGGCTCTCTTCAAAATAAGTCAGGAAGACGATGAGCCAGCAAAGGAGACTGAGAGGAACAACTGTCAAGCTGTTCCTGGAGTATGCTTGTCTAGCGTGTGCAAGGCCCTGGGTTCAATCCCCAGCAATAAGTAAATAAACAAACAAATAAATAAATAAATAAATGGAAACATTATATATTATGGACTGTAAGTAATTAAAACACATGCTCTAAGTCCTATCCACATTGCTCTAAGGAGCCTTGTAAAGAATTATAAAGAACTCTTCAAACTTTGTAATGTGGACAGAAGCAGCAATTTCAGGAAATTAACATAATTCATGTTTAAAAAGTGGAGGTAGCAGACATAAAAAGTTTGAGTTTTCCTAGGGTTTGGGGGGAAAAACCTCAATTCACTACAGGATAGATGGATTTATACCTTATCTAGAACAACAGTGAAGCAGGGAAGAAAAATGTACATGTTGATTTTATAGAGGAAAAAATGAAATGCCACCAAGGTCAAGTGTTGCCTGAGCTCAAAAGAGGGGACCAGGGAAGAGTGAGAAAGGGAAGCTCCAGTACCTTCTTCAGAAGGGCTTCATGTTTCCTCTATCATCAACCTGACCAGTTGGGGACTTTATTTAGTAAACGTTTTGAAAACTAAAGCTCCTGAATGCCATCCCTTCTATCCTTGAGGGCAACTTTGCCTTTTAGCCTGCTCTGTGGAGGCCCCTATGTAGACTCCACTCCACCAGGAATCTCTCAAGGTCTCCCTGCCCACAGCCATCTCTACCCTGCTATCGTTTCTTCAGGACCACACACCAAGCTCATTCCTGCTTTGATATCACTTCGGTATCTTGTGCTGTTGGTTCTGCCAGAATGTTGTCTCCAGCTCCATTGGGCTTTTTGTTCAAATCTTAGCCCAAGTGTCACCATTCTGACCACTCACTCTGGTAGTACTTCATTTGTTCTGTTTTACTACCTTGCAGCACAGTTATTCTTATCGTTAAAGTCTTTGTAGGCCTCTTCTCACAGAAGATATCTATGTTCTTCAAGGGAAAGTTTGATTGCATTTATTTGCCATTGGGTCCTGCACCTAGAACAGAGCCTGCCCATAGCTGGTGCTCAAATATTTATTGATTGACTTCCCCCCAAGAAAGACCTTAAAGTGAAATATATTTTAATACTTTTATTCTAAAAAGGTCACAAATTTCAATTTTGGGTTAAGTAATATTTTAGTTTTAAAAGTTAACAAAGGAGAAAAGTTTTAAAGTTTTGTTATATATCATAAAATGCATTCCTGATTTCCAGATAACTCATGCAAAATCATATGCAGTAATATTCAATAAAAGGACCTTTAACCAGTAATACAAATTGTATTCTACTCGATTTGAAGCAATTCTGATCCTCAAATCCCCTTTTGAAAGATTCCTGAAAAGACCTTTAAGCCACAAAGTTTATTTGAAAACATAGTCTAGAACTGCACAAATATAAATACAACTTAATAATGTGAAAAAGGGAAGGCATGCTTCCAATAATAGTACAAAAATACTACCTTAATCTTGGTACTTTGCATATTATAGCCATCTGAGTAAATGAAACACATCAGTGTGATAAGAGGTTATTTTCATAGTTGTGATTTTATTTCAAAAAGCAATGCAGGGAAACACTGAGCTGAAGCCTTAGTACCCAACAGAGTTGTGCTAGGATACACACTCACACTGGTTCACTAGATCACAGATACAGTATTATACAGTATGCTAATAACTTATAAATCGCCCCCATTGCCATTAATTTACTACAGATCACTTAATTTGGGTTGGTATTAATTTAAATGTAAACACTTAAAAGTTAATTTTTCTTTTTATCTATTTCAGTTTGAAAATGAAATCCCAAGATGTTGTACATTATTGAGCACGATGAGAAAGCATTACAGAATTTGTCTCAAAATGATATTTCTAGATAGACTAGATATGCAATATTCATAGATATACAAAATATATAGAAATGTGTTTTTCTAAATAGTAAATGCTTGTTATAGTTTGTAAAAAGTTTACTAAGTTAATCAGTTTTTTTTCAACCAATGTAAACAAATTTGAGCAATGAAAATAGAGGAGGGTTTGGGTCAGATAACTGGGAAAAATTAAAGAAAAGTTAGTAAAAATTTAAATTTGCTGTTTATCTTTTCACTACAGGTGGCATAGTCAGCTATGAACACATTTTTCATGTGACGTAATCCTTTTATGATATCCATAAAAAATGTTATGTATCTTAGTGAAAATGTGAAATGCTCAAATTACCTAGTTGAGTGTGTATACCCCTTAGAACTTTTTGTGTCACTAGCATTTCCCTGTCCAAAAAATTCAAAGAAAAACCAAAACCAAAGCATGCACATTTTATTATTGAACAAATAACTGCTTTTTGTTCTTTATGTTAATATTATTTTCAGTGCAGATATTCTAAAAGTGTCCCACTCTGCAAGTTAGTTTTCTCTTGTAGAAAAGGTCCTGAGAAATCAGTTCCAAGACTGGGAAATTTGTCTCCAGAGTATGTTATTTTGGTGTTTCTGCAGGGTTGCAGTAGAGGAGTCTGTGTGAGACAAAATGCCACATGAGAGGTTGTTAAGCTTCAGACTTTAGTTTTCTATTTTTTCCCCTCTTCACTGTTCAGTGACTCCACACAACTGTCTTTGCTGGGTGTGTGTGTGGAGTGGGGGATTTCAGTTCTTTGAGCTTGTGTGTGGGAAGTGCTGTAGGGGTCTATTAAATAGGTCCTGAAACTATTACTAACATATGACCCCCTTGTCTTACTGAGCTCTTTTTACTTCCAATCTCCTTATAAAATATGGGTAACAAAACAAGGCAGCGAGATTTCGGAATTGAATTTTAGTGACCTTGAAATTGTCTCATACCCTGGGATTTCAAAAATTTAGACTGATGGATCAAATCCAGTTTCTCAAGGGGCAAGGCCCAAATAACTACAAATAGGACTATATCAGAACAATGCTGTGCTATCCCACAAAACCCTATATTACACTTTGTCATCTTTGTAACATTTATGGAAATTAAGGCCCCTTGTCTGCTTTGCCTTGTGATAATCTTCATGTGTCCAACATTAACCTCCCCATTGTATTTAAAGTGTCAGTGTTTCTAAACTTAAAATGTTCTTAAGTATTAAGAATTTAGAGCCCAAAACCTTTTATGCAGAGATAATGAACATATAATTTAACTTAGCATTCAAACACATGGATTTGTTTCCCTTTGGCTCTGCTGTGCAAACTGCTTTTCCAGGAAAGCATGTGGGTGTTTGTACCTGGATTCTTCAGAGAATTAGTTTGGCACTGGCTGTAAAATTGCACAAACAAGATGTGTGAGTATCTGCTAAGTTCAGTGTGAAAATCTCAAAGATAGGACAATAAAAGCAACAGAAAAACCGAAACACAAAATTCATGAAAATGCTCTCTTCAGAAGCAAGGAAAAATAAACTAACCTATGAGACTTAGTCATGCACTGTGTAAGTTTACATTCAGTAAAGTTATCTTGCATGCTTTGGTTAATATTTGAGTAGACAGATTTGTAAGTAGTACTGCATGCAGTAATTTTGTACCTGAGGTTATATGTTTTACTTTTTAAAAAATTGCCTTTTTTTTTTACAAACTATATCAGAATTCATCACAACACCCTTTAAAAATATATATGTATCTACTTCTTACATCAAAACAGTTTAATTCAAATAGCTCTATAAATACTGAGATGAGAAACTGCAATACAATCTGAATAGGGAATGAATTTTAAATTGCTTTGCAAAGTTGAAATTGTGTAATAGTTTCTAAAATAAGAGAGCTCAAAAAGATGGTACATGAAATAAAGCTGAATACCCTGTTTTCAGGATGCTTCTAGAAGCATTTCAAGGATTAAAAGAACCATTGCCACCACTACGATGACTACTTTAAAGTACAGTCCAGTGCTGTGGAACTGATTCGGGGGCAAATGAAGAAGGGACACAAAATGACCATCTTGCTTTTCTTTATCCCCCAGGAGCTAACTGACAAATTTTATGGTAAACTATGGCAAGAACAAACGAGAAAGGTTTATCTCTACATGAATTTAGATATGGGCACAAGAATCAATATAATAGTTACCTTAATACAAAAGAAAGCAATATAAAATTCTGAAAGTGTGTTCTACACGTACCGCAATATGCATCACTCATTTCCTGTTCTAGTAGAAATCCAGATTGGCTGAGAACACACACTTACCTCACAGTTTTCTAGTGAAGTTTCCTGGTGAGGCATGGGTGACGTTGGGAGAAAGTACAGGGAATCACTGAGGTTAGCCCAGTTAGATCTTTTACTGTGCCTCTTCCCTGCTGTCCCTCCATCTCTTCCTACAGTTGAGGAATGGCAACACACAGACACAGTCTACCAGAAATAGTTACATACTGAAACTCAGCAGGTCACTGGCTTTCTCTGCATTTTCATCCAGTTTACTGGTGAAGTTGGTCGCTGGAAGTCCCTGCTGTGCAACTGAAAGGTCATTATAGTAAATGAGTGCCATACCCTAAGAGCTCTTAGGCCTGTTGTTGCTCATAAATAGTCCCAGCCTTCTCAGAGAGCCTCAGAAGGCAACCAAGGACACCTTACGCTTTTAAATGAAATGTCATTTAAATGACGATTTCTTGCCATGAAGATGAGATGCCAAAATTGTCTGCTTTTAAAAAATAGTGTATACACTAAAAAAGTGCATATGATATATACAATAAAGAATATACTGAAGTCCTGCTATTTAATTTTTGGTAGTATTCTTTCCACAAAGTTTACTCTTCTTTTAGTAATGGTTTAACTTAATTTCATAAAAGCATTATTGAAAAATGCAATTCTTCCTTTTAGGCAGGACTTCTTGACAGGCAATAACCTACAAAAAAATCTTAGTTTTGATGGACACTAGTAGATATACTGGAGAAAGTCCCACCAAATGCTCTGAAAATTGCCAACTAATGGAGGAATGGAAAATTGTCAACTCTTCCTTAAAACAACTGCCTGGAGATTGAAGCAAAATAAACTTGGGCCACAAAATTGCTACCATTTAGCAGCAATCCAATGAAAGCAAACTACTCTATGTGTGCATTGCTTTCAGACACTACGTCATTACTGATCTGAGTATGGAGAGCCTGCAAGGTGGAAAATGCAGTATGTTAGCATTCCAAGTTCACTTGCAGCTAAGAGTCTAAGGGCATCATGATCAAAATACCTGTAAAATCTGCTTTGAATTCTTTGTTCATAGGCTACTAATGGGCTCTGATGGATTTAAGCCCACTGTGGCCAGTTGTTGCGTGTACAGAGATTAGGAGGAGGAAGGAACAGCTAGGAATATTCAAGCTGGTGCTGCCAGGGGCTAGAGGTTGGACCGAAGAGTCCTTCACAGACTGAGTTTCTAACTCCTAGAATTCTGAAGAATGTCATTCTTGAAAATGTTGTTGAGCTTTACTTTGTTGCTCAGACTATAAGGAAATGTGGGCCCAAACTGGGTTGTCACTCATGCCCAGAAGTGAATGCCTTACTGCCTTTGCCTCCTGCTGTCCAGCCAGGGACAGTGCCCTGCCCAAATAAGTTTTAACAATGACTGGCAAAACTTGGCACACTCCACAGTGCGCTCATCTGTTTGTCTTTATAATCTGGAATAGGTTATAATACAGATAAGCTTCAGGATTTACAGTTTCATATCAAGTTGAGGCCCCGTCAGAACCCAGGGACTCCAAGGTAACAGGAGAGGATGCACACCCCTACACCCAGAGTCCAATCACTCTACATGTGTGTGCAGTTCCCCTCATGGGATGTCAATTCCCCCACCAGCTTAATGCTTTAACTCAATTTATTTATTTATTTTGCTAAGTATAATATGAGCTATTACTAACCAAAGAACATGAAGACATTGGGATCAGACAACTTTGGAGAATGTTCCAAAGGAAGGAAGAAGACAGAGTGAAGAAGAGTAGTTTAACTTAACAGAATTAGAACTAGGTGAAATGGTATCTTGGTTAGCATTTTGCAAATGCTTTTTCTAATTCTGTTAAAAAATGTATCTTTAAAATAATCACCAAAATACTCTGAAGTACTGAGTGGATGATAACCAATTAAGTAAAACACCACTGCCAAAAAAGAGCTGATTACTTGCTAAATGTTCAAAGTAAGAGCCAAAGGGGCCTGAGTCTTTCATATTAAACCATGGATAGTGAGCGAGGTCCAGTTATAAAATGTTGATCTCTCATTTACAGTGCAAGAAGGTGAGCTGTGCAGGTTCATATGGAATTGAGGAAACACGTCATTTTTTAGGAAAAAATGTATTTATCACTCTTAAGAAATACCATTTTAAATAGGAACATTTTAAGAGGAATATTGTTGTGCAGGGCAGTTAGAAAGCCAGTAAAATGTGACAAGCAAGTTAATTCAAACCCAGTAGAAACCATGGTCACATCAAGCTGTCTCCCTGCAGAGAGAATACATGAAGAGACTGAATTTTGTCTCTTGCTGAAGTTCACACAGTTCCAGGAAGCACATGGATAAGAAGATCTGTGTTTGACACATTCACATCCCATGTCACATCTGCTTTAGGAAAAATACTCCTTCAAAACCCTACACTATGAAAAACTACTTTCCAGAAACTTTGTTTGGTCCATTGATCTAACAAGTCTGAGTTCTCAAATCTTTCACCCCCAAGTTAAAAATTGGAGCAACAAAACAAAACTCCAGCAAGGCATAAATAATATATTAAAGTGCATATATACAATCCCAGAAAAGTTCTGATTGGGAACAGCAAAAATTTCTAGTGCAAAAACTGCTTTTGCCAGCAAAGCTCCTTCTCTGGAAACAAAGGCTACAGGAAAAGTTAAAACTGGAACAGGTTTAAGCAATGCCTGTCTTTAGTTAATATGTATGCATGCACCAATGGCCCAAACTATGTTCAGTCTTGCAAAAAGGGGAATTTCAAGGGACAGTTTAGGAATAGTCTGAATTCCCTGATCTGAGGCAGTGCATTCTTCAAGTGTCCCATGAACAAGTTCCTCAGATGTGCCATCAGCTGTGGCTGGGGACAAAAAACAAAGACCATTTTTACAATACACTTGTACGTTGTGAAGAGTACATGTGGTTACTTTATCTTGGTTTATCTTGAGTCTTTCTTCTTTTGAACCTGACCTTGACTATATAAACAACATGTTGTGCTTTTGTATCTGAACAGAGATTGGGCATTGTCTGTAGGAATTAATTCCCTTGGGTTATATGATCATGGCCTTTTGAATATCTGTTTTATCCTTTTTGAAAGTCATAATAAAATAGTCTTTCAATTTGCAGTACAATAACACAAGTAAGGGATTATTATTATTATTATTTCCTTTTCCTTCAAGGATCCAAGTTGAAAGCTCTTAGGAGAACATCCAGGTCGCCGAGATTAGCTGCCTGGAAGAGTTCTGGTTGGTCCATCAGAGACAGTGCGATTCTGAGGGCGGCCCAGATATTCCCAGAGATTGCAGGGTGAGGGACTTGCTGTTGATTCCTGCTCTTTCTTTGCAAACTGAGGGCAGTGAGAAAATTGCTGACTGCTTCTCTAAGAGGGGAGAAAAGCAAACATCTTAAAATGCAACAAACTTCAGAGTTAGCAAACTTTAAAAAAAAGCAGACTAAGTTATTTTAGTGTAAAATACTAAACTTCCTCTCTTCTGTTTTGCATGATCACATAAACAACTTTCTGATTCTCTCATTATTCTTTTGTGAGCAATCATTGTTAAATGTAGTGAGATCAGAAAAAAGAAAAGGCAATTTTATTTTAGGAATGTCAGTGGGAGAGGAATAAGAATAGCAAAACTGTAACTCATTAATGCATTTGAGTTTTTCCTACTGTTGGAATGAGTTGAAGACTTACTCCATTTGAGATGCGATTTATATGACTGATTACAGCTATAACAGGAATCATTTAAAAACTTGGTTGTGAAGTGCAATGAAATCAATTTAAGTGAAAGTTCTTATTACAATCAATGGTTCTCAAAATGTGATCTGGGGAACCTTGGGTTCAATGAGGTCAAAATTATTTTCATAAAAAAACTGAGATGTCACTTGACCTTTTCACTTTTATTTTTGCACCACATACTGTGGAAATATCCGGAGACTATGTGATGTGAGATATTCCAACAGTTCGAATGCAGAAGCAGGTATGAAGAGTCTGTCTTCTGGTAAGCAAGATACTAAAGACATTTTCAAAAGTAAAAAACAACGCTACTCTTCTCTAGATACAGTTTTGTTTTGGAAAATAATTGTTTCCTTGTAAAAATATGTTATTTATGTTAACATGTAATGAGTTTTATTATTTTTAAATGAATCTTTTAAAATGGTGTCAGTTTAATTTCTAATACCATATACATATAAATATATAATAAAGTACACATACACATGATCCACGTAAGCAAAAGCCTTTGGTGTTCTCAATAACTGCTATAAGTGTAAAGCAATCTTGAGAACACAAAGGTTGAGAATAGATGAGTTAGATGCCGTTCAAAGCCCACGACTGTGCCCAGACACAATGTGTACTCATGCACTTGCCCTTCCTCTGTCATTCCAACCTTGTTATGCATCTGACATTCTAACTCTTGCTAAGAATAATCATGCCACTTTAATTTGTATCTGCTTTACTCTTCTCAAAAACTTTTCTCACGCTTGATCTCATTAATCCTGCAAGGGGGTATTAAGCATCTGATAAGAGACCTTGAAAGTGGGGCTGGATTTCTGATTCCAGTGCTCGTGATCTAAGATGTGCTTGTTTATAAGTCTGTCTGTAAAGTGAAGGCAATGGGGAAATGGTCATGCTGTATTAGCAAGCTGGGCAAAGGATGGGATGGGTGTCCCTGTCACTCTTCCTCAAGCAAGAGAAGAGAATTTATAAATGGAGGGATAAAGAGGTCCTTCCTGGCCTCCTTCACAGGGTGGCAGCTCCAATGACAGTGCCTCCCAGTTTCTGCTCATAAGCCCTGACCTGTAAGAACTCAAGGGGTGGAAGATCTTGGAATCCCCCCATTCACCAGCCTCTCCCAGCCCAAGTGTGTAGCAGTAGCTTCAGAGGGATTTGGAGAGTAAGAGAACAGTCTAATTAATAAACCGATCAAGCTATTTGAGGGTCAGTCATCAAAATAGTCTAACATTGCTCTCCAACTTGTCCTTTTGGGGACCTCAGAATGTTGTGTATATATTTGGATTAATAGTTTTCAAGTGTTTCACACACACACATATATAAATAACAAGTTGTTTGTGTATACTGTCCTGTTTAATAAAAAATTCCATTCATTGAAAAGCATTACTCCTTTTACAGAAGCTTTCCCTTTTTACACTAATACTAAAGACATCACTACAAAGGGGTGGCTTCCTCATTTTCTAAGTTCTACTCTGAGCTCCCATCGGCAAAGATGAAACATTGTAAGCTTCACCCAAGTTTCACACCAACCATTTCCTTTCCTTATTTCCATTGTATTTAGTGCTAGGGCAGGGCTTGCCTTTGTAGCTGCATACAGACACCTGCAGTTCTTCACAGAGAGGTCTTTTGTGAGTATGGGACAATTTGTACTGGCTTCTGGCTTTTTTCTGAGCTATATCTGAATTGAGGGTTATTTCCTAAGCATATATGTATATCTCAAGTGAAAATTCTTATCAAAATTCATTTAAGGTTTGTGTTTCACTTGGTCTTTTCTCCCCCACATAAAAAACCAGAAACTATCATTTTTCAAAATTGCTCACATTTAGAATGACAATGCAAGATCCCCATAAAGCTTAGTTGAGATATTCCAAAGTAGGCAATTGGTCAGGGTTATCAGATTTAGCAAAAAATCTGATAAATCATGATGAAAAATTGGGATGCACAGTTAAATTTGAATTTCAGATGAACAATGAGTAATTCTTAGAACTAGTACATCACATTCAATATTTGGGAAATACTTGTACTAAAAACTATTTGTTCTTTTTCTGAAAATTCAAATCCATCTATCTATCTATCATCTATCTACCTATTTATGGTTTTGATTTTGTGATTTTAATAGAAGCACTATTTCCGAGGAACTATTTATATTCTTTCTTTTTTACATTTTCAAAATCATTAGCTTTGCTAAATGAATGAATGAAAACTTAAAAGACCTCAGATTTTAAGCACTGCTTTTTTTCCACTCAATCTCTGACTCACAAGTTTTAGCACAACTCAGACTTGAAACTACTGGTCACAGTTACAACACTATGGGTCACAGTCCTATTATACAGGCCATGACATCAACTTCACTATGACTTGGTGGTAACCAAATGCTATGGTTTGTCCCACAAAGGCTCATGTGCTAGAAGCATGGTCCCCAAAGTAACCGTATTGAGAGGTGGTGGATCTTTAAGGGGTGGGGCACAGTGGAAGGAGAGAGATTAAGTACTGGAGGGGACACCCCAGGAAGGAATTAATGCCGATCTTGTGGAGTGGGTTGAGTCTCAGAGAAGTGGGTTAGTTCCTATGAGAGTGGGTTGTTATAAAATAGCAAGCCTGGTATCTCTTCCCTGATATCTCTTGCTTCCTATTTTGACATGTGACATCTCTCACATGTAGTCCTGTCACGTGATGACATCTGCTGTGTTTGCCTATGCCAGAAGGCCCACATCAGAGGTTAAACAGATCGGGCCTTCTGATTTTGGACCTGAAATTCAAATTTAAATTTAAAATTGACTTACTCCTGTATGGAAGACTTTATGCTTGAGGATTTAAACTTTGTACTGCAATAGAGGTAAAACTTAATAAAGTTGCCAATGTTTAACTGTCCTGGTCTATTGCAAACAGTTGCCCTGCTGAATTTTACATCTGTGGGTGCTAAGAAAGTATTCTATTGGTCCACAAGTATTGTTTTCTAGACTAAGAAGTTACAATTAGGAAAAACTAATGCAGAGCTTTATGAAAGACCTCTTTTAATTGAACTCAACATGTTTACATGTATGTATGTTTTTATTTACATCTCCCCTTGAATAAAAGGACTTAAGGTGGCTCATAAAATACATATACATAACATAACTAAAAATGTGAATAAAAGAGGCAAATAGAAAATCAGGTCAGGAAAATCAGATGAAACCAGGAATGAGGTTCATATACCAAATGAACATCACTAGCCTTCAGGTAGCTGAGGTGTGGGAAAGTGATCCAGTGTCAACTCTGGGCTTTTTCACAACTGGTGTGAAGATGGCCTCTGCAGGGCCACATTTTAGACCATAAAACAAAACTACCTGCTCAGGAATCACTCAGCTATTCTTGGTTTTGACCTGAGGAAAGTCTCCTTAGAGGACCTGGTGTAATCCAATGGCTAATGTTCTTTATAAGATTCTTTCAGGCAACAACTATTTGCTAAGGCCTCACTATTTGCTAATACACAAATGCGGTTTGGAAATCACAATTATTCAGATGTCAAAAGAATGCAATTTAGTTTATGTAGCTCTCTGATGATTTATCTAAGAAAATAATAGTAATAATAATGTTGGTGATGACAACTGTCCTAATAATAAATGCTTGCTAAGTATTGAGCATTTGCTTCATGCTAGGCAATTACTTTTAACCTGTGCAATAATCCTGCAAGACAGTTATTTTCTCATTCATTTTCTCTTTCTTTCTTTCTCTCTCTGTCTCCTTGTCTTTCTCTCTCTCTCTCTCTCTAACATATACAAAAGATGAAGAAACTGAGGCTCAAAGTTATATGCCTACAACTATGATTTGAGGCCAAACTTATCTGATTAGGAAAACCTGTCTCTTTCTGAGAATGCAAAAAGGTTTACATTGTTTTGTGGGGCTTTGAATTAATATTTACATTTCTTTTTTCTAATTATGAAAGTAATACCTGTTTATTTAAAAAATTAAAAAAATAGAAAAAGAAAGAAAAAAAAAGTCACCCATACTTTCATTACCCAAAAGAAATAAAGGTCAGTTATGGTCTCTGTTTATGAGAAAAGATAGAGAAGACACAGACCTGAGCAACAATGTTGAATCATGGAAAAGTGAGAAAAGCATTTCAAACTAGAAACACACCATTCTTCATTTTTGTTTTCCTACTAACTTTATTGGTATATTAAATTTAGAAAACTTGGATTTTTGGTTTTGCTTTACTAAGACACTGATTCTGAGACCTGATGAAGTCATTTTGCTAGGTCCCTTTGCCCCTGTCCTGAGATTACTTTTTTTCTTTAAGTAGATTACTTATGCTTCACAAAAGTTTCCCTTGAGGGTGTTGGAAAACCAGATAACTTGTCCTAACCCAGGGTGGATGAATCAGAATCTGCAGCAGAGGGCCCCGGGCATCTGTATTTCCCAAGATGCTTGAATGGTTGCAGTTCTCCACAGATTGAGAGGCAGAGAGGCATATGGTCCCTGCTTAATCAGGCCTCAGGGACATTTACCCTGAATGGCAGGAGGTGAGTACTCCTATAAAAGGAAATGCTTTTTACTTGTAAACAACCTTTCCAAGTTATTTAGCCTCAGTCCTAAGCTTGCTTTTGGGTTTTGCCTGTTGCATAATTCACCTGTAAGCCCCCAGGTTGATGCAGCTGATCCCCAGGTTGTATCTGGACCGGATGAAGCCTGGCTGGATCTCCAGTGCTCGTGTGTAGGCCTCTACAGCTTCCTCACTGCGGTCTCCATTTGCCAAGGTCGCCCCAAGACGGTTCCATAATGAATAGTCCTGATGACAAAAATGAGAGCTAACAACCATAAGCCACAATAACACGGTATCCCCATATTTCTTGGCAGACGAAGGACAATGGCTAAAAATTCATTCAGTGCTCAAGGAAGGGACCATGGTGAGATAAATTATTCAACAATCTTCATGGATAACTTTGTGAAATGACTTTCATTCATCAAAGAGCAGTCACCATTTGATGCTGACATGGAATTAATATTTCTATTTTAGATATTTCAGTGTTACCAGCCACAGTGGTATATCATTAGAAACAATCACTTTGAATCACTGGAGCAGGGAAATAAAGTACAGAAGAAATGGACAAAGTCTAGCCTGTGCAAACTTGTTTGTTACAGAGAATCTCATGGTTTCTGTCTGTCCTGGGCTTTCTTACCTCTGGCCGAACAGTTAAGGCAGCATTAAATGCATCGATTGCTCTGTTAAATTCCCCACTCAGGTGGAACAGGACCCCTAGACCTGTCTGTAGGTCTGGGTCAATCATGTCTCCATTTTGGTGGGCAGCTTCCAAATATAATTCTTTCACTCCTTCCAGAACAGAGCTATAAAAGAATTGATTTGTATTTGAAGTAGTCTGAGTGTAAATGATTGGCTACTAAAACTCTTGATTCTATTTCAAGTCTCTCATCATTATAGACTGGAAAATTTTGCTTAAACTACCTTAGCTTAATGACAGGACTATTAAATACTGAATTAGCAAATAAAAACAGCTTTCACAAAAAACGTTGCTGTATACAGATACAGACTGTGCCACATGAGTCTTCACAAGGAGTGTTCCACCAACCGTGTGTGTGCCAAGGTGAGAAACCACAGCTAAGTTTTTCAGAGTCTTGGTGAGAAAAAGTTTAGCATCAGGATCTGTTGCTGTCAAGGAACAAAATTCCTAGAAGAAAGGACTTTCATTTGCCCATTCCTGAGGCTTATAAAACATGGAACATCAGTACTTATTATACTTTAGATGAATCGTATGTTCAAAACACTGGGCTTTAAAACATGGTACCAGATAAATGTCCGTTAGTGCTCATCATGAAGGTCATATGACTAAAGGATGGCTGATGTGGTTTGGATAAATGTCCCCCAAAGGGCATGTGTTGAAGGCTTGGTCACCAGCTTCTGGTGCTACTGGGAGGTGGTAGAACCTTTGAGAAGTGGGGTCTGGTGGGAGGCAGTTGGATCGCTACTGAACAAGCCCTTGAAGAGATAGTGGAACCTGGCTCCTTCCTCTCTCTTTGCTTCCTGGCTGCCATGAGGTAAGCAGCTTCCATCACCTCATATTCTCACCATAGGGGCTGTCTCACTGTAGGCCCAAAAGCAACAGGGCCAAATGACCATGGGCTGAAACCTTCAAACCTGTGAGACAAAAGAGACCTTTCCTTCTTATAAGTTGATTAACTTGGGTATTTTTGTCACAGCAATAGAAAGCTGTGACAAGGCCATTAATACAATGGCCTTGATCTTAGCATCAGTCTTTCTACTCATTGATGTTCTTTTAGCAGAATGCTGCAAGAAAAGCTATTCTGGAGTGAGATCTGAGGCTCATGAATTACCCTTAAGGTAATCAATTTGGTATGTGGGTGCTTACTGCTTGCTATAAAATAATGAGATCATGAGAAAGATACCTGTCAACTGGAGACTTAGACATCCTTCGAGTGAGTCCTGGAGATCCCTTCTTGCTTTTCACAAGGTATTTGTACTTTGGATTTTGTTTAATCCAATTCTTTAGTGCGTCACAGGCATCCTGCTGATGGCCAGTATTTGTGTAACTAACAGCCAAAGCCATTAAAGCTTTTAAATTGTTAGGCTGCAATTCTAAGCATCTTGAAAGAAAGCAAAACAAACAAACAAATTCGGATGTTTTTGAAGTCAGCTTCTAAACATTCTTTAAGAAAGCTGAAATCTTTATTAATTAAACGTTGCAAAAGTATTGTTAGGTTTGTTTATGTCAAGTCCTGGAAAGCATCGTATTTCTCCTCATGAAAATCAGGGCCAAACAGTATTTCAAAGGAAATTAAAACTCATCCTGATAACTACCAGTTTCAATAATTTTAATAAATGGCTTTTACCATTTTTATAGGAATTGTGGCTAATCCCTACATAAAAATTATTAGTAGTCAATCTAATGAAATGAAAGGGATATCATTATTTAAACACTGCTTTATTACTTTATCACCCCCAAATTGGACTTGGATCAAATTTGGACATCCAGCGATGGCAGACTGTACAGTGTTTTGCAAAGGAGAGGGAAGTTCCTGTGTTTCCAGACTGCTAATATGGGCTTACAGGAAATACAGGCTGTCACTGCTCCTCCTCACTATATTCCACTGGGCTCCAGCAAGGGCTTTTCAAACTTACACCTGCATATGAGCCACCTGGGGACTTTGCAAACTGTACATTCCAGTACAGTAGGCCTAGGCTGGGGCCCAAGGGTGCACAGGTTTGACAAGCCTGATGATAATGCTGATAGTCTCTGGATAAGACTGAGTAGCAAGCCCTAGGTGGTTTAAAATGCCTGGGCAGAGAAGTTCTCAATCTGAATGTGCACTAGAAACACCTGGGAGAATTTAAAACTACTAATATTTGGTTCCTCAGTACCAACAAATTAAACCATAATTTCCGGGTGTGCCTGGGCTGTCCTCTCTCTCTCTCTCTCTCTCTCTCTCTCTCTCTCTCTCTCTCACACACACACACACACACACACACACACACACACACACACACAATGGTGCATGCCTATGCAGGGTTAAGAATAACTTACCCAGAGAGTCTCAGATTTGGAGTCAAGGGATGAGGGCTTAATATCTATGTTACATACTATTTGTGTGACCTTGACCTTCCCTAATCTCCACTTCTCTTATCTATAGGAAATGGCTCTACAGAAAGAATAATACCCAGGCACTTTATGCAGTGAGATACCAAAGAATGGTAAAATCTAGGGTTTTATCAAGGTAAAGCCCTAGAATTCCAAGGATTTAAAATTCTCACATTCTAAGATTCCAAAGTTCTAGGATTTATACACACGCAGATCATATATAGATCCAAACACATTCACATTTATATATAATATATTGAATATATGTACACATGTATATTCTCTTTCTATAGCATTAAATTAAAAGTACTTAAAAGAAAGGGCAGTGAAAGTGCAAGTCTACTTGATAAAACAATTTTTCCACAGTTTAAATAGGGACTCAAATAAGTGGGCGATTCTATAGTCCCCCTCTTTTCATATCCCCACCTCAAGTAGTTTAGCTCTTTAGTCAGTGTTTTGAGTATGCCTTTCCTGGAGAAAATGTTTAGCTGCTTCAAAAGGCTAGAAAATTAAAAGGAGCTGTTTATTTAATGAATCTGTTTTATGACTGCTTTCAACATAGACTTTCTTTGGTGCTAGTGAGCATCAATTGATGTGCAGATTGCAAAACACTGTGATGTAGGAACGCCATTTCTTGTTTTCCAGAGGTAAGTATAGCTGTGATGTGGCATTCCAGTGCTTATCCTGGCCAAATTCTTCACACTGTACTTCAGTGAGGGTCAAAAGACAAATCAGAAACACATGACAAGAGTCCACCAGCCCTGTGATTTTGCACTTAGCTCCACCTACCTCTGGAGGGCGACAATGGCTGCTTGTTCATTTTCATTCTCTGCCTGGGTTATCCCGAGGAACTGCCATGCCTACAAAAAATAGCACGCGTTAACACTGCATGACTGAGGCAGGATCACTGGAATGCATCAGCTGGCTAGATTGTTGTGGCAGCTCCCCTACACAGAGCAATCTGATTTAGATGTGAGAGTTACCTAAAAGGAAAAAGTATTACATGCATTTCTTCTTCCACATTGTCTTGTGACATTTAGGTCAAAATCCTCTGTCATTATTTCCAAACCCATCTACTATTTACCCCTTTTTATAACCCAGTAGTATGGAAGCCTCTGAATTTCTGAGATTTCATGATATTAGGTATCTTAAAATCAAAAGATAAGTGTGTAAAATTATACAACTATGAAGGGTTAGAAAAATAACCTAGAAATGTAAAAAACCTCAAGATGCACAGCCTGAAATACACCATATAAGTTCATAAAAATACTAATTCCCCAGAATATTGGCGATTCTTAACATAAAGCAGCCTTTATTTTGATTTTACCTTCATTAATCTTTGAATGCTTTTTACAAAAAGATCAGTCAGTGTTTTCTCTGCAGCCTTCTTCCTAGCCTTTGGCCCTGGTGTCATTTTCATTGTCTACAACATCGTTATCATTGCCTTGGAATTTCCATAAATTAGGAAACTCTGACTCCTTGCCTGGGATCCATTAGTTAACAGAGACCTTAATTTTTTCATTTATGAATTTGGGATAACAGTGTATAGTTTATTTTTAACTTCCCAGAGCTGTTGTGTCAAATAATATAATATACACAAAATGTTTTGCAAAATATATAGTATTTACAAATGTAAGAGGACATTCCTATTTCATATATCTTTTAAAAATCGAAATATTTTTGGTTCAGAATTCCAGCTCTTAGTTTTGATTAACAGGGCTTGGGTGTGGCTCAAGTGCTAGAGCACTTGCAAAGGAAGTGGGAGGCCATAGGTTCACACCCCATCCAGTATGAAAAGAAAACCTTTTTGATGAACAGGATACTTCGGGACTTTAGTGATTGGTTTACTTACTCTTCGTATACAAACTAAGTGCAATCGATTATAGGAATGAAGGGCTAAGTATTGATGTGCTAGGTGCTGAGCTGAGTACTTTATTTGTATGAGCTAATTTAATTTTTACAACACACAAGGAGATAGTTATTATTATGAATTACACTTTTACAGATGAGGGAAATGAAACTTAGAGGGCTTAAATGACTTGTCCTAGGTCACAGGGCTAACAGATAGAATAGGGATTTGAACCCATGTCTGTTTGGAAGCTTAACCACTCTTCTATATTGTCTTCTTAGCACCATATACAGCTAAAATTACTCCAAATTCCTCTGGGAATACACATTATAAAATGATTCTTAAAAATCAATCACAATCTAAAAGTGAAATCTTTATATTGCTGCTATCTTATTATAGGCCTTCATGGGTTTAGAAATTTAGTAGACTAAAATAGGATTGTGGGAGCTCTTTGGTGGTCTCCCAGTGTCTGTCTCCAGTCACCTTTCCCATCTCAGAAAAGAGAAAGGAGTTTTTCCAAAATGCCTGAGAATTGAATGCCCCCGTCTCTCTTTTTTATTGGCGGTACTGGTGTTTGAACTCAGGACTTCGTGCTTCTAGGCAGGCACTCTACTGCTTGAGCCACACTTTTAGCCCTTTTACTCTATTTTGGAGATACGGTCTCACCTTTTGCCCAGGCTGGTCTACACTGCAAGCCTCCTATTTTATGCTTCCAGCCGTTGCTTGGCTGACTGGTGCACTATCACACTCAGCTTCTTTCCATTGAGATGGGGCTTTGCAAATTTATTTTGCCTGGCCCGATCTTCAGCTGCTATCCTCCCAATCTCAGCCTCCCAAGCAGCCAGGATCACAGGTGAGGGCCACTGGTGTCCAGCTGTCTGCCTCTTTTGAGTAGGGTCCTCTAGTAGTTTCCCTGTCCCATCAACACACCAGGCCACTTTCTGAGTCTGAGAGAATGAAGGACATATGATACCTCTGCATCTCCAGGGTCCTGAAGAATCGCTGCCTCCATGAACAGAATGGTGACTGGCAGGTCCCCTTCCTTCAGCCTTTTCAAGCCTTCCTCAAATGCTCCAGGCCAGTCCTTGAAGGGGTTTTCAGTGTGAAAGTAATATCCCTACGACATAGAAAAGGGCCACTGCACAATCCATTGATCTCTGCATTCTTACATTCAATGTAATCTGTTTAAATTTTAATGTAATTTACTTATTTTGATTATTTATTAATTTAAAATTACTGTTTTTCCTTATTATGAATGTAGTATGTTTCATTGTATAAATTTTAGATAATAGTGAATAACATAAAAAGAAACAAAAAATTACCCAGAATTCCACAACCTGAGTTTATTATCCTTCTGATATTTCTTTTGATTCTTTTTGTTTTCACTCTTTCTCCCTAGGGTTTTAAAGTTGCTGACTCTTTAGACATATTTTTGCTAAGTGCTACTACCCAACTCTCTGATATGTTAACATCACATTCTGTACATCTGTTTAGCTACTATGGCCCTTTGGAGAACTGCAAACCATTGTAATAATTAAGATTTTTTTCGCTCCCACTTGGAGCAAGTTTTTGTCCCATTGGAGGCTCTATAACCCCTATTGAAAAATGCACGTTTTAAAGATACAGATTTTTTAATTGCACAAATTTAAACAATACAGAATGTACAAATAATCACCTAATATTTTTCATGCATATCTGAATTAAACAAAAAAGCTCATATGCAGTCTTGCAGCTTAGGCCTCACTTAGTTTTATATTGTGATTATTCCTTATGTTATCAAGATTTTTTATATGGATATGCTAAATTTATTTATCACCCAATCCCCTATTTATGGATATGTGATTTATTTATATTTTTGTATTATAAGTAAAGCTATAGTGAAAGCTTCATATACAGTTGTTTGCATTTGCTTATTACCTTAGGATAATCTCCTAGTGGGATGTATTAAGTTAAAGACTATGGAGTATATGTAAGCCCTTATACGTGTAGCTGAATTGCTTTTTTAATTTTTTCCTGAGTTGCTTTTTAATTATATTCTCATCTGTAGTATCTGAGAATATTATGTTGCAATTTGCTAGCCTAGATTATTATAAAATCCTTCTAATTTGATAGATACAAATAAGCTAGCCTGTTAAAGATATTACAAGGTTTAAAAGTACACCAAATGGAGGCCTTCTTTCCTGTAAGCACTTAGAAAGACAAAACACTTATCAAATGTCACAGGGTCTGATTAGCTTATGTGGTGGCAGTATGGAAACAGGGTCCCAGCCAGTTCTAGGTGCATGGATTATAGCCCATTGTCTGATGATCTGTGTCAGTGCTCTCTCTTCTTATCTAGCTTTGGTCTCTTTGTGGAAATGAGCTATTTTTAATAACTGATGTTATAAGATTTCCTGGTCTATTGAGGGACAGAGACTATTGGGAGGAAAGAGACATTTTAATGACTATGTAGATGGTAAATCCCCTAAAATCAGAGACTTTTTATCATCATATCTCCAGTACCTAGTGCAGAGTGTATTCAATAAGTAGTTGTTGCATTGAACAAAATATCATGCAAATTATCCAGAAATGGATATTTTTGAGACTGACTCTACCCCAAACCATGAGAAAAACTTACATCTATCTGTCTATTTATATACCAATTAATCATCTATCTATCTATCTATCTATCATCTATGTAGAGAGATTTCTCTCCAGATCCTGCTCTTCTTGACCTAACTGGGGGCAATCGGAGATGCAGAAAGGACAAATGATGGATGCAGAAAGTTGGGATCAGGTGTGCTGGGCATTCAGATGGAGACACACAACAGTCTCATTGCTTCTTTTCTCTAATAACTCTTCTTTTACTTTGGTTCTTTTCTTTTATTCTTTAAAACCTTACTTCTAAAGTCTTTCTTCTTTTCTATTCTTTAAAATCTCTTTCCTTAGACTCACACTGTCCCATGTTTTCTTTAATCTCTCTTAAAGTCTTGGCCCTCAGACTTGTACTGTTCCATGTTCTCTTTTTAGCTTTCTTAAAGTCTCTGTGCTCCGACTTTCCCTGTCCATGTTCCCTTTAATCTCTAGCATAACTCAGCTGCAGCAGGGTCATTCTCACGGCAGCCTCACAAGCAGCCCATAGCCAGCCAATCAGAAAAATCCTCCATACTCCTTCAGTGAGTCTTTTATATCCAGTAGTGAACAAGGAGGTGGAGCAACAGTTCTCAGGGAGGGGCATGACATTGTAACAAGAGCAACCTGCTCCTACTTCTCAGAACATGAACAACTTAGGAAAAGCAGCTGTGCTACATTTTGCCCTTGCTCTCTTCTGCAGCTGGGGCCATGCCAAACTCAGCCTGTAGATCACTGAGTGCAACTGTGCTTATGTCAAGTTCTCACAGGCTTCTCATAATCCACTCTCCACACATCTATTTATCTGATTTTTTTTTCTGTGCAGGACACTTCCACATCTCTCTATCTTTCAAGTTATTTATACTAATCCCACAAATGTTTCCCCCCACCAAGTATTTTTAAAGGCATAGATCTTATAGCAACTGGGACTTCATGGGTAACTTAGCTGGTTGTTCACTACATTTGTATATTTGTTGGGGCTCCTGTCAACAGAGTATCCTTGACCTGGTTGTGTGAACAGCATGTTTTGTACTGAGATGCTTTGCTAGCTGTGTAATGACCACTTGTGAAATACACTTTAAGTCCCCATTCTACTATCTTGTCATTCATATCACTTCTCTTGTTCACATGTCAACAGGACAAAAGTGACTGAATGGCAAAGCATTGTGGGACTAGCTCAGTTCTTGTCCACTCTGAACTTTAGTTAGTTCCATATTGGGCCAGCAGTTAGGATTCAAGTGCTAGTTGGCTTCCAAGCTGTTTGAACACTTATAAAAATTGGCATTTGATTCCAGTGTGGCTGCCTTCACACATTGGATGAGTATTTTGTTTCCATCTATCCAAATTTCTTGTAGGTCAGATTGACATTAAATTTTCCTTAATTCTTAGGTTTTTAACGAAACAGTTATTAATTCATCCATAAAATATGATCTGAAGGGACTGAGGAAACCGGTCAGCATGTTAAGAACAGAATTGGTTACCTTTTCACTAGCTGAAATTGTGACTTGGTTTTGGGCTTCTTGGTTCTCAGATATCCAGTTCCGCCGGGCCATTTCTTCCCATTCTGCTTGCATCTTATCCCAAAACTCTGTATCTGACTAGGAGGCAGGAAAAACAAAGACAGTTAGATAAAAGAACATGCTGAATTATCTGGTTTGTTCCCAGAAAGTGATTAAGTTGGCTACATCCAACAATTGGTCAAAGATCTTCTGGAGGGAACACATTAGTCAAAGTGTTGAAATCAATCAGTTGTGACTTTCTGAAAGTCACTACCATCTGAAAGATGAGAATCATATATACTTAATTCAGATACAGGTTCTCCTCAACTTGTGATGGAGTTATGTCCCAATAAACCCATTGTAAGTTGAAAATATGGCAAGTAGAAAATGCATTATATTAATACACCTAACCTGGTGAACATCATATCTTAACAACCTAGTACACAGTAGAGTATCAGGTATTTACTCTTATTATTTTATCTGTCTATCTATCTATCTATCTATCTATTGCAGTGCTGGGGATCTAACCCACAGATATTTACTTTTATTTATTTATTTATTTGCAGTGCTGGGGATCTAACCCACAAGCATTTACTCTTATGGTCACATGGCTAACTGGCAAGTATAGCTAGCCGTTGCTCAGCATTGAGAGAGAGAGAATGTCCTACTGCATATTGCTAGCCCAGGAACGGTCAAAATTCAAAGTATGATTTCCATGAAATGCATACCACCTACTTGGCATTGTTTTAACTTTCCCATGCATATCCTACAAAGGAAATCAGGCCACTGGTCCTCCTTTATTTCAAGGGAGGTATGGGTTCCTAGATTGAAGCAGAATTTCTCTACCAAAGCTGCCCTTGTTTGGATTCTATTTTCTTAAGCCTGAAGAGACTACATTAGGTGGGCTAAAGGGAAGAGGAAGAAGTGTGTGTCTTAAAGAATTTAAAAGATAGGGGATGGTCTCAGAAGTAGAGAAAGAAATGCACAGGGTGGGCTATGGTTAGTAGAAGACTGGTGCTCAGTTTTTAGGTTTTTCCCTTGGCAAACTGCCTGGCATAAAAGCATGACTGAGTGTGACAGGGAGTGGGGATAGATGCTGGCTTGAATTCTGATCCTCACATGGCGGGGAAAGAGGCAGAACCTGAATTTCCAGAAACCACTTTGGGTTTGATGTTAACAGTCACCGTGACAGAAAAGAAGAGAGATTCTGCCCTTGTTTTCTGGTACTATATAAACCTTCCAGATTTTGTGCCTCAGGGTAAGTTACCTTGGAATTCAGTCTTGGAAACCACTTTATTTTCTTTAAATAAAACAAAGAAAGGGTATTCCTTGAACACCTGAGTCTGGCATTGAGATTCATATCCTTTACCTGAAAATCTTAACTTCTATGATTCTAAATCCTATGACTTGTCAACACTCATCAACCCGATTTGAGATTAACCTTCTCCTTTTAACCCTCCTGGTCTGCCTTGGTGTTGACTGTCTTGAAATAAGCACTCTTCAAAGTTGCTCTGAATGATGGCCATAACCTTATTTCTTTTGGATGCAAGTGTTTTGGGAATAAGGGCTAGCCCAATGTGATTCATCCCAAACTCTAAGTAAGTAATACATCTATATTTCCTCCTTTATTAGGCCTGGAATGTTCCCCCCTACCACAGAAATTGGTTCCATCCCTCTGGCTCACAGCAGCAGGCAACTTGACAATTCTTGTCTGGCCTGCTGGAAGCACATGGAATGCTCACCAAGTGTACAGGCCAAGTTAGGGATAAAATGTAAAACTTCTTTTTTAATGATTATTTCTGGTAGAATATAAAATTGTGCAAATAGAACGATTTCATGAAATGGGTAAATAAAATGCTACTATGTCTGTCTTTGAATAAAGGGATTATAGGCGATGTTTTTGTTGTTTTTTTGCACTTTTAAAATATTTTCTGAATGAATTTTCTATAATGAACATGCTTTGCTTTTATAAATAAACAATAAAGTTAAAACCAAGAATAGATTATCTTCCCTCCTTTTAAAAAAATACAATGAAACTTATTAAATAGTGAAGAGTTTGGAGAAAGTTTCAGGGGACTCATTTTCCTCTTTAAAGCAATTAAAGATCAGCTTCAACTTGTCTGCAGCAGAAGTGAAGAAAAATCTACCAAGTGAATTTTATGTTTAGTGACTTTCCTAAACCACTTTGGGCGATGCATTGCCGTAGTGTGAGTTGCTTGGAATTTAAAGCATATTACAACTCTTCTGAATGAAAGCACGAGAAGGTTTCATGGTGTGTACATCTGAGTTATAGAAGGATGTATCACCTTTCTTACAGTTTCAAATTAGAGCAGTCCATATGTAAATATGACTGCTGTGTAAAACAGAACCTCAGCTGAGCTCTCATTTAATGAGATACACCAAAGACTTACTGGTTCCACTTAAAGTAAGTTACTGCTGACTAAAGTGCACTGCACAATTTTCATTTAATTGTAGAATAATACTTTTAGCATAATCAATTTTCATCCAGCCTCAGAATCCAGAGTTTATTCATGTAGCTGCAATTTACACAGCTTCTCCCTTCTATTTTTAATAAATTTTAGAGAAACCTGAAACATATTTGAATTTTAAACATTTTAGATGGATCAAGGGGATTTTATTTATTTATTTATGCTTTTTTTTTAGCCATTCTGATATTTGGGTAGACTGTTTTTCACATTCAACACATAACAAGTTATTTGCTCAGATCAGAAATGAGATATTGTTTGCTATCTATTTCCATTTTTCAGAATATATTTCTAATGAGAACAATATTATATATTCATAAGACACTTGGATATGCAGTATGGTGGTTAAGAGTTATACTGTTCCTTAAGAAAGAGTATGATCACAAGGAGAGCAAAACAATAATGTGCCAGGGAAAAAGACCTCAGAAAAATACACCAGTAGCACTGTAATTATGTGTAGTGAGCTTTCTCTCGCTCCTGGTCCACTGATCTAACTGGGTGGTGGGGGCAGAGGGGCGACTGGAAATGCAGAAAGGACAAGGATAGAGGACAGACATGCAGAAAGTTGGGGCCACGCGTGCTGGGCGCTTAGATGGAAATGCACAACAGCCTCGTTACTTCTTTTTTCTATTAACTCTTCTTTTACTTTGCTTCTTTTCTCTTATTCTTTAAAACCATACTTCTAAAGTCTTTCTTCTTTTCTATTTTTTAAAGTCTCTTTCCTTAGACTCACATTGTCCCATGTTTTCTTTAATCTCTCTTAAAGTCTTGGCCCTCAGACTTGCACTGTCCCATGTTCCCTTTTAAAGTCTTGGTCCTTCCTCAGAGTTGTACTGTCCCATGTTTCTTCTAATCTCAGTCCCCGCCCTGGCCATAACTTCCACTTCTCCCAAGCAGCCAAGCAATCAACCCATCCCCCATCAAAAAGCCTCATGTCCTCCCTCAGCGAGTCTTTTATATACAGTAGTAAACAAGGAGGTGGAGTGCCAGTTCTCGAGGAGGGGTGTGACATTGTAACAGGAGAAACCTGCGTTCCTACTTCTATCTCTGAACATAAACAACTTTTAGGAAAAGCAGCTGTGCTGCATCTTGCCTTCATCCTCTTCTGCAGCTGGGGCCATGCCAAACTCAGCCTGTAGATCATTGAGTGCAACTGTGCTTATGTCAAGTTCTCATAATCTGCTCTCCACAATTATGAGATGGGATATATGTAATTTACCTCATTACTTTTTCTTGTACTTTTCAGGATTCCCCAAATTTCCAAGCATTATTTTGGTGGAAAAGTAAAATTTGGTTAAAAAGTAAATGCTTCATTCTTTTCAAATTTAATTCCTCCATGATGTTTTCTTCAATGACCTACACTAGAGCAGTTTCTTGCCTCAGAATTCCTTCAGCTCTGACAGGCTAAAGGTCTGGAAGAAGAGAGGTGTGTGCTAGAAGCTGCCATGATCTCTGTGAATTGGGCTAGTCACTTTAACCCATCTTTATATTATTTCTCCTCATTTTTAAAGTTGGAAGACTGCATTCATTACACAGTTGATAGCTCAGGTTTCTTTGTCTATACAGATTGACTTAGATCAGGAAAAGAAAGAAGAGATATTAGCACAAGATATTTCCTTTTAAAAAGAGGCTTCTAGCCCATTTGCTAAAGTCTAAAAATTATATCTTGAAGCATTTCCTCAAAAGTATATTTGACATTTTCCTTTATTTTTCATTGCAAAACACAAAAATAAAAGTTAACATAAGAACCAAGGTAAAACTAAAGAGATATTTATATTTATTTTATTTATATCCTTTTTTAAAAAGAAAAGCAAGCTATTCGTGCTTTTTTATTTGTTTGCTTTTTGAGACAGGGTCTTGCTATATAGTTCAGGCTAGCCTCAAACTTGTGATCCTCCTGTTGTGAATTACATGCTCCCTGAGTTCTGGAATTATAAGTGTGTGCCACCATGTCTGGATTTAAAATTAAATATTTATTAAGCTAGGAGACTGGGAGCATAGCTCAGTGGTAAGAGCACTTGCCTGTCATCTGTAAGGTTCTGGGCTTAATCCCCAGCACTGCAAAAAGTTATAATATGAAAAACAAGAAAATAAGAAATTTATTTTAAAAGCAGGGAATTTAAAGGATGGCAGCATAGTGGTAGTTTCAATTCACCAGTTTATTTTAGTCATACTTTAGTTAAAGAATCTCTGATTTTGTGGTCAAACATAATTACTGATTAAAAAGATCCTGGAGCTTTGTTGTACAAGAACCAATCAATGTGTGATTGATTATGTGCCAGTTATGCCTGAGAGGAATCTGGCTTCCTTTTTGCCTCTTTAATACCCATTGATTAACTGTCACTGGATCAAAACTTCAAACTGCATATTTAGAAGAAAAGAAAGTTCCTCCTTACTGAGCAAGGAATGGAAACACTATACAAACTCAGAGAAAGTCTCAACAGACATCTTTTTGCTAAAGTGAACAACGTGCAGATCACTTTGTAATCTCATCGCCTTGGTGTCCAGTAGTCCAAGCTAACCAACAGTGGCAGAATGTCTCTTCTTGTGATTTCTTGTTGATTGGAACTCAATACTAATGAAGGATTCCATATGACTACCCAAAGAACATATTTCCCCTGGTACTGTACTGATAGATATGCAGCACCTTAATAGAGAAAGGGATAGAATTCTGATTGGGCAGAATTAGTTTGAGCTCTGGGCACAGTTCTGGGTGTTTCATGTAGTGAAGGTTATTGACAAACTGGAGTCTATTTTGGCAAGAGTAACTATGGGTGTAGTCCTGCTTATGAAGGATGGGTAGAGGAATAATTTGCCTGCAAAAGCAAGGCTCATATGGGTGACGAGAGCTGGGAAAGCTGTCTAGTCTTGTTTTGCAGACAAAAGAACAAGGATGAATGAATGGCAGTTCCAGGAGGCAGATATTTATGCAATATTGAACTGCCTAAAAATGGATTGGGCTCTCTCTCGCTCAGAAGGATGGGCTCCCCAAGATTAGATGTCTTCAGAGATGGAATGACCAAACAGAGGGGGATGTAAAGATATCTCACAGATCAGGTGGGGGTTTGATTCAATCAATTCTGATTTTAACAGCTCAGAGTGGCTCTGGTTTCACTGTTTTTATGAATTGATTTATTGAATCAAACTGGAAGGCTTAAAGTTAATAAAATCTCTATGAGACAAGAAATGGACCTGTCTTACATTCCCTTTCTCAATCTAAACAACACAGGGAGGAAAACACTTGAGTTTTGCTCATCTCTTAGAATTTCCTCATGTGTAAAAAGATTAAAATTTTCTTAGAGTGGTTGTAAGGATTAAATGAAATGCTGTATGTAAAGTACTTAGAATCTGTAACATCTAATAGCTAAGCAATAGCAAGTAATATTATTTTATTACTTGTCAGTGGAAAAGAGTATTTCCCAGGATAGTTTACAAACTATGCAAACAGTATGGTGCAGAAGTATTGAAAGTATTGGTACTAGCACTAATGTAGATTTTCAGTTGCCTCTGGGATAGACATGCTTTTTTGTTTAAATGGAGTCTGCCATCACTGAGATGCCAACGGGTACCTGGGCAAATTGTCCATGGCTCTTACTTGTCAATACACTAGCTGAGTAGCTACAGAAACATGGAGAAGAAAACTTGGAAATGAAAGGAAGAAGAAGAAAGGACAAAGAAGGCTGGAAAGGACATGGTAGAAGACTTGAGAAGAATGTCAGAAAGAAATCAAGAGCCATTTCTAACGGACAGAATTTAATGAAATTTTCTGTTCTTTGCTTTCTCTTCTTATCTGGCAAGTGGGCAAAGAGGAATGAGTATTAAAGAAGAAAAGGATGATAGGGAGTGAATGTTATTGAATACATCACATTTGTGGAGGAGTAAGACGACAAAACACAGTGAAAACTGTTGAACAATACAGGGTAGGGGGAAAAGGAAGAGTGATAGAGGGGGTTTGACTGATTAAAATACAATATATTTACAGGTAAAATACCAAGGCAAAATCCCACTGGACAATGAACTTCCACGAAAGCAGTGAAGGACAGGAACGTAGAACAGGTCATGTTAATGGGAGAGTAATAGTGGAGGGTGGGAATATAAAGTAAGAGGGTAAAGGAGTGTGAATATGGTTGAGGTACTTTCTATACATGTGTGAATATGGATCATTGAAACCCATCAGTCATTTCAAGAAAGGGAGTAGGAGAAGGAGAAAAATGAAAGAGATGAACCAAACCAGGGTACAATATAGGTATATATGTAAATGTCACAAGGAAACCTCCTATCTAGCAACCATATACTAATAAAAATGTTTAAAAAGAATAAAGAGCAAAACCTGTCATCCAAATAGGAAGGAATCACTTTTGAAAGGATTTTAACATATGAATTAGTTAGGGAATGCCTTTGCAGAATGGAATTTCACATGATTATATCTATTCTTGGTTCTAGTGGTATTTGCATTCACAAAAAGAACTGCTGTGAATGTTCACTGGACTGTGCCTGGATTTCTTGCTTCTTTGGGAGGAGGGTTTTGTGGGGCCAATTTCTCAAGGCTGCTTATGTTCTGCAGGCTTTGTGGCTGCTTTTTGAGCATCTAGGGACAGGTGGCTAGGGCTACGTTACCACAGGCCCGAGTTGATGGGGAGAGGGTCTTTGAGTTTGAGCCTACTCTTATGCTCCAGGTGATGACAAGTCAGGTAAAAAAGGAAGCTGGCATGTGGATGTTACAGGCAGTGTGCCTCAGCAACAGAAGGGTTGTTTTATTCTTTAGCTTGTCTGCAAGTAGTGAAGAGGATTAGGAATTCCCTCCTAGTTTAAGACAATAAACCACTAGATATATTTACCAAACCTGAATGACATCTTGTCATTGTGCTTTGCATCACAAGAACATTAGAGCAAGCTGAAATGAAACTCCTAGATATGGATTCTACCCTCATGAAGCTCATTGTCCAGTGATAGAATAAAAATAGTGGTAACCTTAATTCACAATAGGGTGAAGAATTTTAAGCAAAAAGAGATACATTACTTAGTCACTGTCATGCTAGTATTGGTAAATGACAATATTAGAATTCAAAATATTTTATTTTCCCTTTGTGGTAGGTGAAATCTTCCACAAGTGACCACAGTAGTATTTCTGACCCCTACTGTTATGGTTTGAGTGTGTCCTCCACAGTTCGTATGTTAGCAACTTAGCCCCACAATGCAAAGGTGTTGGAAATACTGGAAGGTGGGAGTGATTTTGATATAAAAGGCCCTCTCTGGCTTTCCCTCCACTTGCTCTGTCTTGCCATGTGATTACACAGTAAAATGTGTATCACAAGGTGTGGCCTCTTGATCTTGGACTTTATAGCTTCCAGAGCTGCAAGACATAAATTTCTTTTCACTATAAATTACCCAATCTGTGGTTTTCTATATAACAGGATAAAAGGGAGTAACACATCCAACCTCTTCAGATCCTTGTTACACTCCATTAACAGGTGTGGTCTATTGTTCTATCTTCAAATGCCTGCACTGACAAATAGAAAGCAAGGGAAGTGACCTGGTGTGACTTCGGAGGCTAGCTCCCAAAGGTGACATGACTTCTGACTGCCTTTTCCTTTTTCTCTTGAGATATTCACCCTTGTAATTTTGCTACCATGTTGCAGGGAAGTGCAAGACTAAAAGAAAGACCACATGTACATGTTCCAGCTATGACTTCAGCTAAAATCTCAGGTGATTATTAGCATAAATGGTGTGACTTTGAGTGAGCACGCCTTCAGATGATTTAGCCCTTCACTATCACCCCAGCCTTTGAGCTACCCTGACAGCTAGGGGAGCAAAGATGACCCATTCTCTATGAGTTCAACCCAAATACAGAGTTTTGAGCAAAGTAAATACTGTTATTTTAATCAACAAGTGTTGGAACAATTTATTACACAGCCATAGTAATAGAACTTCTACTATTAGTTTAGGTCAGGTAACTAAAGTATGATAGAAAGACTAGGCTTAAAAAAGGGACTATATAACTCGGGCTTCCTTGAGGCTAATGAAGTATGTGATAGCACTTTCCAAAAGAGTATTTATGAGCAAAGAGTTCTGTGATCAAATGAGCTTGAGATTTTCAGGATCTAGTGGCCTACAGACCAGATCTGACAAAGACTCTTCAACCAAACTTTAGTCAGGCTCCTCTGAGCCCTATTCTCAATTAGTCTTCAACCTTGGGCTTCCATGCCTGTCTTTTCAGAGTCTAGTTTTAGCAAGAATCCTGCTAAGTCAGTTTAGAGAGAATCTCCCATCCTCAATATGTGTTCGCTTCTATATCTGATCAAATTGTTTATCCCTCCCAATCTCCCAGGTGATATCTGATCACCCTAGCCTGCCTTCAGCAAGAATTCTGTTATTTCTATTTAACCCAAATCCTCTATACCTCTGATGTGTCCTTTCAGTAATTTTCCATCCACAGATCCCCATCATACTCCTTGACTATAAATCCTCACTTGTCCTTGCTATGTTTGGAATCAAGCCCAAGTCTATACTAAGGCCCCTGTTCCTTTATTGGAATAGTTTCTGAATAAAATCTGTGCTTACTGCTTTAATTAGCAGCTCTAATTTTCCTTAATAGATGTAGCCAAGAGACAAGTTTTCACACTCCTCATCCTGGGTTCAAAATTTTATACATCAAACTCCAATTTTCAGCCATATTTTTTTTTGTAGGACTGGAGTTTGAACTCAGGGTTTCCTGCTTTGCAAAGCAGGTGCTCTACCACTTGAGCCATACCTCCAGCCCATTTTTCTCTGGTTATTGTGGAGATGGTGGGGTCTTATGAACTATTTGCCTGGGCTGGCCTTGAACCAGTATCCTCTTGATCTCAGCCTCCCAATTACCTAGGATTATAGGGGTGAGCCATTGGCACCTAGAAGATTTCAGCCATTTTATGAAGACTGATTAATATTAGGGCCACATTTCTAGAAGCAGTGACCTTCAGGTGGTACATGTGGTTTCTGGTTCATTGAAGTCACCATCAGGTCTTCACCTTTACTTGCCTGGCTCTGTGGGTAACTGAGTTTGCAACTTCTCGGCAAAAGAAAATAGGTTCCTTACTGTGTGACTTGCCAGGATCTTCATATATACATAATGTACATACATCTTTGAGCAGAGGAGATGAACAGTAATTCTAAATGTATTTTACCTTGAACTTTGTGTGTGTCTATGTGCATGTGTGTGTGTGCTTAGGGTTTTCTAACACAGCTTGGAAAATGCTAAAATAGAGACCCAGTGTGTGACCATATAAAGTTTGACAAAAACAGATCTTTAGTGGGATAATTTTTGTATCTCTTGAGACCAGCTCCCAGACATAGGAGTTTAACCACACATAGTTTATTTTTATGTTTTTGTTTCCAGTGAAACTCATTTCCAATTAGCCAGCAGGTTTTCTCATCCTCACATCTGCTGTGTGAATCAGAATTCTTCAAGATTTTATTGTTCCAGAAAGGGAAACAAAACCCAGAATGTGGAGGGAAAAATGAAAACAAACTTTTGGTGTTTTTGAGAAGATAATTCATTTGATAATATCTATCTTTTCAATACTAGCTTGTAATTTACCATGGCCTTTGAAAGTATATATAATTATGTGTGTAGAATGGACAAAGACTGGAAGAAAAATAAAAAGATGAAACAATTTATTAGTACAATGATATTTTCGAGTAGTTCCTAATTTTCTCTCTCCCAACTTTTTTATTTCTCTAATTGTTTCTCTTAAAATAACTTAGACAAGAGAACATCCCTGGTAAAGGAATTATTTTCTGGTAACCAACAAATTTTAACTTCTGAGGTTGCTTAGAGCCTGCAAAACTAATAGCATCCAAACACTGCCTTATATAGGGAATAGTGACTAAGAGCAGGAGTTTTGAGTTAGACTAAGGTCTGGCACTTAAGTGGTGTGATCTTGAACAAGGTCCCGAATCTTTCTATGTTCCAGCTTCCCCACCTTAAGGTGAGAGAAACTCTCACTTGTTAGAGTTTTTGTGAACACAGAGTGAAATGATGAAGGTAAAGCATTTGGCTTAGAACTTAGAGAGCACCCACCAGGGGCCATTCTTTAAAGTTATAAGTAAAGCAACCCTAGGATGCACAGGGATAAACTGGGTCTTTCCTCCTCCTTTTCCTTTGATTCAGGAGAAGGCCACTAGAGGGATTACTTTAGAAAGAATTTGCTTGGTAATATTTTCCATGGTGATATAGACTTTCAACTTGCTTGCTATACCAAATATCCATGTAAATACCATCTTCTACTTTGTGAAAAAAATTCCTCTATTTTGGGGGGATTTTTAAATAAAAAAAAACCTGCTTCTATCATTTTGGCAGGAAAAATATGATTAGAAAATCAATCATATTGCATGGATCATATTGCATGGCTAGCTTGACTTCCTTCCTTTTTTTTTTTTTATGACTACCTGATTGTCATAATGGTTGACCAGATATGATGACAGAGTCTAGATCCAGTTTGTTATCTTATGAGGAAGATGTAGGAAGATGGTTCAAGCTGCTTTCTTGGACATTGAAATCAAACTGGTGAACTCAACAGCAAGGCCAGGAATCTGAAAAGCTGCCAGAGCTCTCAGCTCTGGATTTGATGGTGGTGGTATCATGTGGGAAGGTCAATATGCCCGTGTTACTTTGAGGTAACATCCAGTCCTATATGGCTACTGGAGAGCTAGGGAGTTTCTGTTATACCTACTAATGTTTTAAAAAAATTCCAGATGGCTAAAATCATCATACATTCTCCCTATGTATTGATTTATTGGCCTTTGAGGATTAATTTGGACAGAATTGGAGAAATATTTTCTCTGCCAAGGATACTAAATGCTGGCACAGCTGCCTCATTTCCAGAATCAAAACACAGAGAAAGAGAGGCCCAATAAAATGCCAGGCAAGGCTCCATTGGCCTGGAAGAAAATCTACCATCTGATCTCCCATTCCCACTGAACCTGACAAACAAAGGCGAGGAGGCAATGGATGGATTGACAGCTCTCTATTTTCAGTTACTTGACTGTACTGGCAGGATTTGCTGGGCTGTTCCAAGTCTCAGGAGCTATTACATAATTAGGAACACATTTTGAAGGGCCAGACACCAAGTATTTAAAAAAAAAGTGCATGTGCAAGATAGTAATGCGTCTCTGATGTCTTTATTAAATGGATTTTTTTCATATAGAACCTATTTGATTGAGGCAATTCTTAAAATTTGAAGGGTAGCATCTTCTCAAAGTGATCTGTTATGTATACTTTTACATTTAATTCACTTATTCAGCAAACATTACTGACAAGGCTTCTATGAGGAAGGCAATGCTCTAATCACCAGAGTGTAGCAATGAACAAGACAGAAGCTAATTCTGCGCTGGAGTGTGCGGTCTGGTGGGGCTTAGACAAATGCTGTGCAGAAGGGCTGCAACTAGGGAGGAAAAGTGCTCTGAGAGCAGAGGAGAGAACCTATGGTAGACTTGGGAGTTTAGGCGTTGTCTTGGAAACAGTAATAGTCAATGGATACTCTAAGATTGAACAGAAGTTAGCTGGGTAATGAGGTGCGGAAAGATCCATTTATAGTAGGAGGAACAGCATGTGCAAAAGCTAGGAAGGCTACACAGCACATGCTGGGAACTGGTAATTTATTATGATGCCAGTGTAGGCATCAAGGTGGAAGAAGTCAGGATTGAGGATGCAGAGTCAAGAATAGTTAAGATCCTAAACGACCTTATAAAGTAGGTCAATGAGTTTGGACTTTAAGGACAAGTGGGAAATCATTATTTAGATATGTGTTTTATAAAGATTATTCTGGTTGATGTGAAACAAATGGAATAAGGAGGGCACTCCATTCTCCACACTGGAGGCAGCAGATCAGTTATGAAGTATTATAGTTGTTTGCATCCAAGATGATGGTGAGCAGAGTGGTGACAGTGGAGATGGAGAAAAACAGGCGGATTTAGGTGATATTTCATAGAATCAATAGTACTTAGTATTTGATGAGAGAGAGAGAAAGAAAGAAAGAGAAAGAGACACAGGCTTGGGGGAACCTATCAGATCTGTGGGTGCCTTTGGATATTCAAACATGGATGCTGAGTAGGTTGTAGGCTATTTGGGTTTTCATTTCAAGAATAAAGTCAGAGCCAGCAATGTGGATTTTGGAGTCATCAGCATTTAGTCACTGGAATCATTCGAGGGCATGCACTCAGCTATCAGGAACATCAGGAGAGAAGAGCAGGCTTTGCAGTCTTGAGCACCAGCAACAAGGAATAGGCAGGGCAAGAGGAACTCACCAGAAAAGGACGAATTGCTGAAAAAATCTAACATAAGAGAACCATAAGGTGGAGTCAAATGTCACAGAGAGGTTAAATTAGGCATTAGCATGTCTGTGAGTTAGCCATAAGGGAGACATGATGATCTTGTCCAAAGCAATGTACACAAAATAGAAATGGAAGCCAGGCTGCCATGGATTGAGCAAAATGAGCATAAAAAGATATGTACATTGTCCCACCTTGTATCAGTAAATTCCATCTTTGAGTGTTTGTGGAATAACTGAAACTATGAAACAGCTCTAAAAAAATTCCTATCTTTACTCAACTGACTTTTTCTCATTTAATTTTATCTATCTATCTATCTATCTATCTATCTATCTATGTATCATTTAATCCTTAACTGCCTTATTTGAATCATAGCTAAGGCCAAGGATGGGAGAGGGAAGACAGGAGTAGTCATGTTTTTTATCCTGTTTATTATCTCATAGAACCTGAATATTATGACAGGAAGGAAAGTTCTTAGGAGAATCTAGTTCAGTCTGGCCTTATGGGGATGAATTGTGGGATTGGGAAAGAGATAAATTAGGAGGTTACTGTAGTAATATTGCAGTAGTTAATGGTGAGGAGAGAGAGAATCTGAATGAAGAAATTAGAAGATTTATTGTCAAACTGCACTGCCTCTTATTAAGTACCTAATACTCATGTTGAATATGTATAGTTATTTTAAAGAGCTTTCAAGTCTATTGAGTTTTTTGACCTTTATAAGTGACTTGTCCAAGGTCACTAACTAGTTGATAACAGAACCAGGGATAGAAACCACATCTCATTCCTACGCTTGTACTCTTCTCATTCAGGCAAACTTGTTTCCCCTCCTCCTTCCCTGCATCTCAAACCTGTCCTTAACTTTAAAGATCAGTCAATGCTGTTCCTTGGCAAATATCTTGGTAAACAGAGCCCTTCTGTTTGCCTTTTGTCACTTAATTTTCTGAGACAAACCAAGTTTATTCTGTTTAGAAATACAAGGTCACTGATAATGCTCTCAATCTCTTTTCTATCAGGAGTGAAGGAAACTACAATGGAATGCTAAAATGGGACTTGTAGTGTTGACTACAGCACCAAAAGAGTGAAGGAAAAATAATGAAACAATAGGTACCTGACTATTTATGCAAGACATGAAAAAGAAATGCTTAATATATGTATTGTATATTTATAAGTACAATAATATCCAATTATATGTACTTTCTCTCCATATAATTTTTCCACGTTTCATGTATAACTCCTGTAAAAGTTGGAGGGGCCAAGGGATAGCATTTCTATGAAATGGTCTGGGATGTTTCTCACAGACCAAATCTGGGTCACCAAGGAGCAAGGCAAGCTGGAGCTATCTTGAATTCCAGCAAAGAGATCTTCCTGGAAGGATGAGGATTGGTGAGATTTCCATTGGAACTGTCCACAGGAATTTCTGAGACTCACAGAAGAACTCGTGATGCTGTTGAATGTCCCCCAAGCCCAAGCCATACATGACTGAACTCCCTGACCTGGCCTCGCTGCTGTGGGTCTCACCCTGGAGGGCTCAGAACCAGGAGGAAGAAGGTTACTTGGGCAGCTTCCCCAATTACAGAGGATCAGGACTAAAGGCACTCCTAGTATGGGGAGGTGGGGAAGCCCTAAATTGTGAATGTGGAAGAAGCTCTTCTACAGAGAACAGTAGATCCATGTTATTGAAACAATACTGTTCTTGAGTCCAAAAGTGTCTAGAAGGCTTTTTGTTAACTCAGAGTGACTGGAAAAGCTACAGAACTGTAATGGGTTGAAATTATGCTCCCCAAAATGACATATCAAAGTCCTAATCCTGGGAACCTATGATTATGACTTTATTTGAAAATAATGATGTTGCAGATATAATTGAATTTAGATGAGGTTCTCATGCTCCAATATGATTAAAGTCCTTATAAGGAAAAGGAAATTTTGCAGGGTGCTGGTGGCTTATGCCTATAATCCTCGTTACTTGGGAAGCAGAGATTGAGAGGATCATGGTTCAAGGCTAGCCTGGGCAAATAGTTCACAGGACCCCATCTTCAAAACAGCTAGAAAGAAATGGACTGGAGGGTGGCTTAAGTGGTAGAGTGCCTGCTTTGCAAATGAGAAGCCCTGAGTTCAAACCCCAGTCTCATTAAAAAAACAAAAAAAGATATAAGCATGTCAATCTATGTTTCTGACAGAGCTGGCTCTTCACAGCTAGCATAAACTAAGCTAACAAATGGCACTGGAACAGGCAGTAGAAGGTAAAATGTTTTTCTTCCTATCAAGTTCTGCCCACTAGGTGAAATAATGGCCAAGAGACCCAGTGTCTGACAGGTGCTGCCAAATAATTGTGGAATAAATGGTTTCCTGAGCCTACTAAAATATTCCCTTTCTTGAATCCTATCTCATTTAATTCCTTCAATGAACTTAAGGGCACTGCTTTCTTTTTCTTTTTCACTATTTCTAATTTTATGCATGAGGAAACTGATGTCACAGAGATTAAATACTTCACTTAAGGAAAATGGCTTATCTGTGCTGAACTGAGATTTGTACATAGATCCCTGACTCCTATTTGTTTTTTCACTCCATTATCATCAGACCAATCTAGAAAAAAACTAAGTAGACCTCCAATGGTCTGTGACCTCCTTTGAAGTCTACTCAATGAACTTGGCTTCATTTGGAATACGTGAAATGATTTCGAAAATTCTGTATGAAAGAATATGTTATCTTGGCAATTTTTCTTTCTTTCTTCCTTTTTCTTGGGGGGGGGGATGGGAGGAGGTGGGCCTAGGATTTGAACTTAGTGCTTTGTACTTGCAAAGCAGGCATTCTACTACTTAATCTATACCCAGTCCACTTTGTCCTGATTACTTTGGAGCTGGGGGTCTTTGCCCCTGCTGGCCTTCACCTGAGATACTCCTGATCTGAGCCTCCCAAGTAGCTAGGATTACAGGCATGAGTCACTAATACTAAAATATACTAATAAAATACTAATTTAATGGTTACCTACAGAAAATGAAGGGGAAAATAGATTGTGTATCTCAAATAAACATGCATTGAGCCTTAAAGTCTAGATCTGTGCTTATGAAGCTGAAAAAAGACAGTTCCTGGCTCTAAGGGTTCAATCTTCTGGAAGGCCTTGCTTGGGGTATTAAAATCATTCTGGTTCAGAAGTTAGAACACAGGGACTCCTGTCTTGGGGCTGCCATTCCCTAGGGATGGTGTTTTCTCAGTCAAATTTAGTAACATTTTCTTATTTCCAAATGTTTGGGAAATTTTTCTGCAAACTGTGAAGAGTCATAGCAGAGTTAGGTGGCATTATTGTTATTGTTATTATTTTTTAATAAAAACAGTTTTTTGTGTGATTTGAATGTCCACAGGGAAATAAGACAATACAACTTTCAATAATGATTGTTACTGATGAGCAGAACACAAAACAACCCTGTTTAAGTTCCATGGGGACAAAACAGCATTGTCAGCTTTTCATTTTTTCTCTTGGAGATGAAGCTTTGAGAACATTGCTGACTCTAGAGAAATGGAAAGGTCGGTTGTTGCAGCTACTCTATGCTGCCATGACATCTGAGTAATTAAAACACTATTTTCAGGGATAATTGTAGTCCCTCATTTTAACTATTTAAGTATGCTCTGTTTTCATGTGGGGAATTCCCTAGAGCCTATTAACTCTGCAGATGGCAGAGAATAGAAGGATTAAGGCAGATTGAAATTAGGGATCACTCAAATCTTCAAAACTCGACATGAGTGTTAAAGTGTATTTTAGAGACTTCCTAAAACCAATTCAAAATATGGGATGACAAAGTCTTTTACTTCATTTAGGTGCTTGTATTTAGGTCGGTATTTATGGATAAACTACTTTAAATAAAACTTTAAAATTATGTAATACTTTCCTTTGTAGGCATATTAGAAAATACATGAACAAAGTGAAAAAAAATCCTACAAATTTTACTACTGAAATATAATCAGTGAGAGTACTTTAGTATGTCTCATTTTAGGTCTCCATATCCCCAAGCATACATATAAAAACCATTGCTCATTAACTCTGAATCCAAGGGCCAGTACTTCATTCTCTGAGCTCCAGTTTTCTCATCTATAAAAAGGAATTCAAATACTTACCTCATAGGATAGCTATAAGGAGTAAATTTTATAATGCCTATGAAACATTTAGAAGAGTGACAAGAATATCATAAATGCTCAACAAATGTTGGCAATTACAATTATCGTATTTTTAATTTGTGAAAACAGAGTCTAACCATACATGTAGTTTTATAGCCTTTTACTATGGACATATTCAATGTTAAATATACTACTATTATATCATTCAATGACAACATAGTGTTCTCTCATATAGGTTTATCTTAGCACATTCTACCTTCTCTTATTATTGGTATTATGAAAATCTGCAACAAATATCCTTGAATATGCACATGGGTGATTATTTCTCTGGGATTATTAGGAACTTCCTGGGTCAAAGGTACAAATATTTTGAAACTTTTTATATATATTGTCAGAAATACTGTATAATTCCATTCTCCCAGCAGAATGGAATTAAAAAGTTTTAAAAAGTTCTTTGCCAAAGTGGCCATTAATGAGGTTGAACTTTTTTTGTGCATACATATTTGCTGGTCATTAGAAAACTTGTAAAAGTATTTGAAGATGGTGGGAAAGTTTTTAATTGATTCCATTTATTTAATAATGTTAAAAAATTTATAGGAGTCCATTTATTTTGACCTAGATCCTACACTATGCCCCAACACATCAAACTAAAGTGAAGTTGCTTGTGTTAAAGTTTTCTTACTAAACCAAAGCTAAGTCATTTATCTGATTTTCACAAAATCAGGACAGAGAGCAAAAGAGAGAATTAGAATTCCAAAACGGACCAGTTTTAACCCTTACAAGGAAAAAAACTCCCCAATAACTTGATGTTAGCCAATCACTTTTTTCTTGTTTCTCTTTTCTTCAGCCCTTTTCTGCCTATAAAGCACTCTCTTATACTCAGCTCATCCAGGCACTGCTTCCAAAGTTTTAGTGGAGTTGGTACCCTGATTCATGAATTGCAAATAAAAGCCAATTCAATCATTTAACTAAATTTGTTGTAATTTTGTCTTTTGGCAATTGTTATGGGACTATTCAGGTAGTGTATTTCTTCTTGAGTCAGTATGATAAATTATATTCTAAAAATTATGACATTTCTCTATTTCAACTTTTGACTTTCTTTTACTACTTTTGAATCTCTTTTACTTTTAGGTATGGTTCCCTTTATTATTTATAATAGTATTTATTTATTTTCTTAACATTATCAAAAGTTTTTCAATTTCATCAGTTTTAAGACTTCAAACTTTTGGTTTGTTGCTCCTCTCCACTATATCTGTTTTCTAATTGATTAATTTCTGCTTTTACATTATTACTCATTTATTCCTATTTTCTTTAACTTTTTAGATTTCTGAAATTGATGATTAACCTACAAATGTTTAGTCTCTTCTAATGTATTCAGAGGATCTAGACCTCTTTGTGTGTTGCTTTATTTACATTTTACAAGTTTTGTTTTATAGTACTTTGTTATTATTTAATTGTAAGAATGTATTAATTTCCATTATGAATTTTTTTGTGACCAGGAGTTATTCTGAAGTGCATGTGTATATGTGTGTGTGTGTGTGTGTGTGTGTGTGTGTGTGTGTGTGTGTGTATGTATATATATATGTGTGCTGCTGGGGTTTGAGTCTTGTGCTTGCTAGGCAGGTGTGCTTAACACTTGAGTCATGCCATCAGCCGTTTTCTGCTTTATTATTTTTTTATAACTAGTAAACCTTCCAATTTTATTTAAAATTTTTTTTGCCTTTATTGTTGTACTGGGGTGGGGTACATGGTGGCATTTACACAGGTTCTTACAATGTATCAAATATATCATACATGAATTCACCCCCTGTACCTTTCTCCTTTATCCCCTCGTCGCCTGATTCCTGGAATAGTTTCAACAGGTATCATCTTTGCATTTACATATATGTGTACAGATTTTTAACCCCTCTACCCCTTTTCTCTGTCACCTCTCCTCTCCCACTGGTGCTAGCCCTTCCCCCTGGGCAGGACCTGTTCTATCCCCGTTCTCTGATTTTGTAAAAGAAAAAAAGAGAAAAGACAAGAAGAAAAACATGCCATTTTAGCTTGTTTGAGATAAAGGTAGCTATACAGGGAGTTTCCTTGTGGTATTTCCATGTATGTATGTATTACAATTCCAATTGTAATTGGTTTATTTCCTCTAATTTTCTTCATTCTACCTTAGTCCCTTTCTTATGCTGGTTTTAGTTGGTTTAAGATTTCTATATTCATTCTTGAACAGAGAGTATATTGACTGTATTCAAGTTTTAAGTTTCCTTGTTTTACCCTACCTCTCCCTTGAATGACCTCCCCTTAATGTGACCAGTGTTTCACAATATTGCTGCATTTGTATTAGGTCTATTTTCCACATATGAATGAGAACATGCAGCTTTTGGTCTTTTGAGTGTGGCTAATTCACTTAAGATGATGTCCTCCAGTTCCATCCATTTACCTACAAATGACAAAATTTCAATCTTTGTGGCTGAGCAAAATTCCATTGTATCTAAAAATACCACATTTTCTTAATCCATTCGTCTTGCTGGGGCATCTTGCCTGTTTTCACTGCTTGGCTATTGTGAATAGTGCTGCATTAAACATGGGTGTGTGGGTGTCCTTTTTGTAAACTGACTCACAACCCTGCAGGTATATTCCTATGAATGATATTGCTGTGTTGTATGGCAGATCTATTTTTGGTTTTTTAAGGAGCCTCTATATTGTTTTCCGTAGTTGTTGTACTAGCTTATATCACCACCAGCAGTATATGAGGGTTCTTTTTTTCCCCTGAATCTTCACCAACATTTGTTGTTGTTTGCATTCTTGATGGTAGTCATTCTAAGAGGAGTAAGGTGGAATCTTAATGGGTTTTGATTTGCATTTCCTTTCTGACCAAGGATGGTGAGCTATTTTCATGTGTTTTTTAGCCATTTGGACTTCTTCCTTTGAAAAGACTCTGTTCAGTTGATTTGCCCATTTCTTCATGAGTCATTGATTCTTTTGGGAGTTTAGTTTTTTTAGTTCCCTGTATATTCTGGTGTATTCATATCTGGGTCTTCTATTCTGTTCCACTGGTTTTCATATCTGTTTTTGTGCCAGTACCATGCTGTTTTTATTGCTACAACTCCATAATATAGTTCGAAGTCAAGCATTGTGATACCTCCAGCATTGCTCTTTTTGCTGAGCATTGACTTTGCTATTCATGATCTCTTGTGTTTCCAAATGAACTTTAGGGTTGATTTTTCAATCTCTGTGATGAATATCATTGGGATTTTGATGGAATTGCATTGAACATGTAGATTGCTTTTGGTAGTATAGCCATTTTTACTATGTTGATTCTGCCAATCCATGAGCACAGGAGATCTTTCCATCTTCTGTAGTCTTCTTCAATTTCTTTCTTCAATAGTTTGCAGTTCTCCTTGTAGAGGTCATTCACATCCTTTATTCCTAGGTATTTGATTTTTTTGTGGCTATTTTAAATGGAATTATTTTCATATATTCTTTCTCAATTTGTTCATTGTTGGTGTTTAGAAAGGCTACTGATTTTTGTAAATTGATTTTGTATCCTGCTACTTTGCTGAAACTGGTTATGGTGTTTAGGAGTTTTTGCTGGAGTCTTTCAGGTGTTTCAGGTGAGATCATGTCATCTGTGTATAGGGATAATTTGACTTCTTCCTTACTTTTTTGTATTCATTTTATTTCTTCTTCCTGTCTTATTGCTCTGGCTAGGAAATCCAAGACTATGTTGAATGTAATCCTCTTATTTATGGTTCCTGCATAGAAGGAATGACAGGTGTGCATCACCATGTTCAGATTTTGTTGGTTTAGATGGGGTCGGGCTGGCCTCAAACTGTGATCCTCCTAATAGCCACTTCCTGAGTAGCTAGGATTACAGATGTGAACCATTGTGCCCAGCTCTGTGTAGTTTTAAGCTACTAAATATGTAGTCTTGTATCATGGTCAGAGAACATGATTTATATGAAACGAGTCCTTTGAAATGTATTGGTACTTGCTGTATGGCTTGATTCAGTTTGGCAACTTTTCCAGGTATGCTCAAAAAGAATGTATATTCTGCCATTGTTATGTATAGCATTTTACTTATGCTTACTAGATCAGATCTTAAGCATCTTTATTGATTTCTTTCTGCTTGAATTAAGTTTCTTAAATAAGCGTATTACAGTATCCAGCATCATGGTACTTTTGCTCATTTTTCCTTATAGTTCTGTTCATTATATATTTTGAATGTGTTTTTAGGCATTACACTTTTGGAATGGTTTTATCTTTCTGTGTTTTTTTCTTCCTGGATATTTTTGTATTAGTTGGACTCTTTTTCCTTTGGTAATGCTTTTTGCCTTAAGAGTTTTTTTTTCCCCCTTGGGTGGAGGGGGAGGGGGCTAAGGTGGAGAGAAGATGGGGGAAATGTAAATAATGTACAATATAAGTCTGACTGGAATTGTCACTTCAAATCCCCCCATATAACGAATATATCCTAATAAAAAGTTTATAGAAAAAGTTTGTTTTTCATCTGATACTAGCTATGTCAGCTCTCTTTTTGTTTTGGTTTGCCATTATTTCCATGATTTTGTTTCTCAGCCTTTTTATGTCCTTGATGTTTCAAGTATGACTTCTATAAATAATCTAGAATTCTATCCAAAATCTAGTTGGCTAATCTTTGTCATTTAATTGGAGATACATTAAATTTTACATAATAAAATAGCTAGACTTTTAAAATCTTTTATTGTTCATTCTATTTATTTTCTTTTCAAAAGTATTTTTTCCCTACTTCATACTTTCTTTTGGAATGACAAATTTTTTTTCCTGATTCCTTTTTTCTCCTTTAATAGTCTAGAAATCATACATTCTATTTCTAACATTTTTGTAGTTGCCCTTAAAAATTTAATATGCATATTTAATAAAAGTTCCTCTTGAACAGTAAAAAATCTTAGATTCTAAGTGCAATTATTATTATATTTTTCTAAATTTGCCCTGTTACTTCTGATAATCACTTGTCTTTTATTCATGTTTAATTCCTTCTTTTATTGATTGCATTTGTCAGTTTTCTAGCACTTTGACAAAATGCCTGAGACAATCAATTTTTAGAGAGGAAAAGTGTATTTTAGCTCAGAGATTTCAGTCATTGGCCCTGTTACTTTGGGCCTGTTGTGGCAAGTTCATCATGGCAGGAGAATGAGGAGGAAGAGGCCTGCTCACTTTATACAAGTTGTGACACAAGGAGAGAGACAGAAAGGGGCAGGGGTTCCAATATGCCCTCCAAAGGCATGTCCCCAATAACCTAACTTTCACTTATTCTTACCTCTTAAGGGTTCCAACACCTCTCAATAATCACAATTTGAGAGATTAAGCCTTTAAACATACAGGCCTTTGGAGGACCTTTCAGATCTAAACCATAGCATTGACTTGTTAAATGTTCTTCTTTTATGCTCTTTTGTTTGTTTGTTTGAGACAGGGTCTCTCTGTGTAACTCAGGCTGGCCTCAAACTCATAATCCTCCTGCCTCTGCCTCCCCATTGTTGGGGCACAGGCATGAATCATGCCTGGCTTTACTTCTTACTTTCTGTATTTGATAAGTCTCCAGTCTTTGACGTATAATCTATTTGCTGTTTCTGATGACTCTCATTCATGGTTTCCTTTCTTATGTATTTTGGGATATATGATTTTGAGTTTATCTACCTTTGGGAATTTATCCATCATTTTCTTCTGGTTTGATATGAGAAGCATTTCTTTAGAGAACATGTGTGTGGGGGTAGAAGTGTGTTTGGCTGGCATCTGTCTCTAGCAGCTGCTTTAAATTCTTGGGTTGAAGAGTGTGGTTAAGAGAGTGATACAGACTGGGTGAATTTGATCAAAGTACATTACATATGTATTGTAAATATCACAACCCCTTTGTGCAGTAAGTTTATGCTTATAAAAATTCAAAAAGTATATTCTTGGGGTGCTATTCTTAGGATCGCAGAGGTGTGTGAATTAGATCTTAATTTTCATGAAGACTGCTCCTTATTCCAAATTCTCTTGGGAGACTCCAGCTCTCCAATGCTATATTTTTTAGAATGCCTCAAAGTTTCTGGTCTGTTAATACATCATTACCTATGATCAATAACTGATTCACACTCCCTAACTTCTACCTTCTAGTTTATACTTTCATTAAAGTATAGCCCTTCAAGATCTCTGGATTTTTGAAAATTCAACTCCCCATTTTTTTTTGGCCTAAGTCTTTGTTTATGGTCACCCATGTGACTGGGAAAATCCATAGTTGCAAGTTAATGGGGATTAGCTAATAGAGTGTTTTTTTATATGCTGAATTTTTGTGTTCCCACTTCACATTTTTAGCCTCTGAGGGCTTCTCTTACTCTTTTAAACTAATATACACACTAAAAGAGATGATTTTAATTTTTACTATTTGTATATCAATACTAAATATTTATAGTAGAAGTGTTTCATGTCTACTGTACCATACTTAAGAACTTTCATTGTACTTCATTTTCTTTTCTGTATTTATTATATATTTGATGCGTTAAAATTCATCATTATTAGATTCTTAATGTAAATTTTACCTTCAATCAATTTTAAATATCCATTGTTCCTTTTTTTTCAAGTACAGAAATTAACAAATTTCCTATCTTTTTAATTTTCATGTCATTGTTGTACTAAGGGTACATTGTGACATTTGCAAAAGTTCTTACAATATAACACAATTGAATTCACCCCTTCCATCGTTCTTCTTTATTCCCCCCAGCATTCCTGGAATAGTTTCAACAGGTCTCATTTTTTCATTTACATTCATGAACATTGTTTCATTTTTAAAAAAGGATTCAATTTTAAAATTTAATTGAACTTTACCTGGCAATGTGCCTAATATAGCTTTTCCCATCCCATTCTTATTTTTCTGCATACTTTAAAATTTTCCATATAATTTTATCTTCTGTATAATTTATTTATTGACATCTCTTTTTTATGGTTGAATACTATTTATTAATAATATTATTTATTATACACATATCACATTTTTTCATCCATTCAAGATTTGGTGGACATATAGTTTAATACTGAAATAAATGTGTAATTATATATATGTATATACATATATATACACACATACATGTATTCTTTGCAGTTTCATTTCTTCTCTCTATATACCCAGAAGTGAAGTTCCAGAATCAAATGATAATTCTATTTTTAACTTTTTGAGAATCCTCCATATGAGGCTGCACCAATTTATATTCCACCCAACAGTGTTAACAGGTTCCCATTTTCCATGGCCTTGCTAACACTGTTTTCCTTTAATTTTTTGATAAATCATCCTAATGGTTGTGAAGTGATATCTCATTGTGGTTTTGATTTGCATATTCTTGTACATTTCATTTTAAAATACTTCATTTTATGTTACTTTTGAGACTGTAATGAATCTTTGTTTTCTAATAGAACTTAAAATAACTCATATTTAGTATGAAACTTAAGATGAGACTGACTTCTTTCCAAGTATCATTTGCCATGTTAATCAAGCTTTTTTCCTTCTCTCTGTTCTCTTCTATTAATTTAAAATTTAAATTTAAAAATATCACATTAATGTTTATTATAGTAGTAATTACCACTAAATTTAAAACAATTTTGATCTTTTGTTTATCTACTGATTCAATAACAAAATATAATATTGATTTTTTTCATTTAAGGCAAGAGATTTATTATCTCTTTTACTCCTCATTCTACTTTGACCTGTCAGTGTTTGTTTGAAAAAATCAAGTTTCCACTTCTAGGCCATTAATGATAGTGATATACATTTTTGTTATTTAATACTAATACTTTTTTCCACCTGTGTTTTGTTTCTTTAATTTCTTCAATAATAAATTAAGATAATGGAATTCAAATGCAGGTTAAAATCAGGTAAGTCACAGAAATCAGAATTTAGAAAATTAAATTTTCCTTAAATTACACTTAACCTGTATGTACTAGGGAAGCCTGCACACATTGGTATATGACCAAAACATCTGACTCCAACTTCAAATGTATTAAAAATTAGTGGTGGCTCATGCCTGTAATCCTAGCTGCTCTGGAGGCAGAGATCAGGAAGATCGTGGTTCAAGGCCAGCTTGTGCAAAAAGTTCGTGAGACCCCACCTCAACCAATAAAAAGCTGGGCATGGTGGTGCACACCCATCATTCCAGCTATTCAGGAAGTGTGAATAGAAGGATTGCAGTCCAGATCAGCCTGGGAATACATATGGGACCCGATTTAAATGTTAACTAAAAGCAAAAAGGGCTGGGGACATGGCTCAAGTGGAAGAGCACCTACCTAGCAAATGGAAGGCCCTGAGTTCAAACCCCAGGACTGGCCAAACCAAAAGATAATAATGGTGTAATCTTTCCTATTGCTTTTCTTAAAGGAATATTAACAGTCTCTTTTCTTGAAGCCAGTAATTCATTTCATTCTGATAAGTTCTGTGAGTTTCATTGGGAATTTAAAGATTTAGATTCTTACTCCATTTATGTTATTAGACTTGGGAAATTTTACATAAAATTTCTAGAGAAAATAGCATCTTATACAAAAAAAAATACTGTCTTTGTTGCTACAAGGCTTGGATTTGAATATTAACTCTTACCACTTCTCAATGTGTTCCTGTGTGACTGTGGGTAATTTTTTCATGCAAATGAATTACTACTGTTAATTATTAGGGTCATTTTGAGGATCAAATGAGATAGCATGTATATATGCAAAACTCAACACAGGTTTGCCAAATAACAGATGCTTGATACTATTTGAGGTGGTAGTGTAACAGCAAATGAAAGTATCTCAAAATAAAGAATTTGAAAAAGAAGTAATTTAGTCTACTGATTCTTTTCACCAAAGGAGAAAACAATTCATATATATTAAAAAAATTATTTTCCCCCTCAGCATTCTGATGTGGCTCTCTCTCTAATGACTAGCTTTTACAGAGAAAAAGTTTCCACTGCAGGCTGTTAAAGGTGTTGGTTGTTATGGAGACCAGGATCTCTAAACTAATCAGCAGGTCTAGGCCCTGGGAGTTCTGTGGAAGAAAGAGGCATTCTCACATAAGAAAGGAAAATTGACTCTTTTTAGTAGAAAGAGGTGGGGATACATTTTGACAAGTGATATATCATGATGTAGTGTTATTGATTTTCCTTTCCCTTTGGCCTTGAGGTAAGAAAACGTAAGGATTTGACTCTGAATAAAAAGATTCAGAAAAAATTCCAGTTTCAAGATTATTCAAATTTGTATTAAAGATCAGGTATAGATTAAATAGCAACTGACATAAATTAAAGAGTTCTGAATAAAGATTTAGTTGTTAGTAGTCTTTGTATTGTTTTTCTTTAAATATGCATGCTATAATTCAGAATCATGCTTTTCAAATGGTAACAATACCAACTGTGTTATCTAGCTAAAACTTACATTGAAATGGAGTGAAACCCACTTCTCAGTGAAGTGTTTACAATACAAAATAATAAGCATTGCCACTTGGTCAAGTTTTCATCCTTCAAATAGGACATAAATGTCCAAATGAGTACTAGACTATTAAATCTTAACCAAATGTAGCTATTATGTTTATGTCTTACACTGAAAAGATGGAATAGGATTCTTTGGGTACATTCACAGAGGATGAATTCTACTTTTCACAGATCTCTCTCTCTCTGTCTCTCTGTCTGTCTGTCTCTCTCTCTGTGTACCTTATATCTATCTATTTATCTATGCACTTTTCTAGGGAGTGGGGATACAATGGCAAACATGACAAGCTTCCCTGTCCTCATGGATTTTCCAGTCCCAAGGAAGGATATAAAAATTAAAGTGCATAAATAAATGAATAATGTAATTTCAGAGAATTGGTAGCACTGTGAAGAGATAACTATATAAAAAATAACTATGAAAGATTTCAAAATAGCTGAGCTATGGAAAAAGCCAAGATGTCCCACTATTGATGCATGGAGTAAGAAAATGTGGTATTTATATACAATGGAATTTACTCAGGCACACAGAAGAATGAAGTTTTATCATTTGCAGCTAAGTGGATGGAACTGGAGAACATCATCTTAAGTGAAGTTAGCCAGGTTCAGAAGGCCAAAAGCTGCATGTTCTTTCTCATCTGTGGCATACAGACCTAATACAAATACAACAATATTATGAAAACAAATACAACAATATTATGAAAACAGGTCACGCTAAGGGGAGGTCACATACGAGAGGAGGGTAAAAGAAGGAAGTTAAGAAAGTGAATATGGCTGATACACTTTCTATACAAGAATGAATACAGAATTTTTAAACCTGTTGAAATCACCATAAGAAGGGGACTAAGGTAGAAAGGAGAAAAATAGAGATGGACCAATTCGGGTTATAATACATATATATGTAGAAATGTCACAAGGAAACTCCCTGTATAGCTACCTTAAACAAACAAAAACATCACTTTTTTTCTTTTACAAAATCAGAACAGGAGGGCAGAACAGGTCCTGTCTGGGGAGTTAGTACCCGAGGAGGAAGTGGGGAAAGGGGGTGGGAGGGTGAATATGGTGCAAATACTGTGTACACATGTGTGCAAATGGAAAAATGAGACCTGCTGAAACTCTGGGGATGGAGGAAGAGTGGGGGAGGGAGCGAATTTAAGTATATTTGATATACCATAAGAACGTTTGTAAATGCCACAATTTACCCCCAGCACAATAAAAAATAATTTAAGAAGGTGATTAAGGAAGACATTTCTCAAAAGGGTAACATTTGAGCTAAGAAGGGACAAAGGTCACGATAATAGGCCAGATCATGTCCCGTGGGCCTAAGGGATTTGGGTCTTGTTTTGTTTGTGATGGAAAACCACTGGCAGATCGTAAGCAGGGAAGTAATGGGGTCTGATGTTCCTTTGAGAAGGGAACTTGAAGTGCAGTGGTAAGAGTGGATTCTAAGGGAGCTAGACCAGAAATTGGGAGACAAAGCTGGAGGCTGAAGCAGTGGTGCCAGTCAGGGAGGCTGCTGCTGTGGAATATAGTTTGTACATATTGGGAGGTGATTGATGTGGCTGGATTCCTTTAGTTTGGAGGTTGTTCCAACAGGACCTCTTGATGCACTGGCTATGAGGCTGGCAGGAAAGGCACACAGCTTCATCTAGGATTTCTGTGTGAGCAGATTGAGGTGCTATTAATGAACTGGTGTAGAGACTGGTTTGGGGCAGGAAATCAAGAGTTCAACTTCAGATATGTGAAGTATACAATGGATATTACATATCTAAGCAGCAGTATCAATTTGGGATCTCTGGGAAGTGAAGGTTGAAAAAATAAGATTGTGAGCCATCAGGGTATAGGGAGTTTTTAAGTTGAAGGACTGAAAGAAATGGCTCAGGAGAAAATGTAGATGGAGAGGAGAGGATGGATGAAAGAAGAAGAGTCAATAAAGGAGACTGGCAGGGAAAGGTCAGTGAGGTGGGAAAAAAATTAGTATCTAGTACAACACATTGCCACGCACACAGTCCACAGTCAACACAAATCTGCTGAAGGAAAGCATGAGTGACCTGACTTTTGCCTCCTCTGCCTGCCTCTTCATTTCATCTCTCGACTCCTTCTTCCCCATCCTATATGTCATCTCATGTCTGTCTCTGTACATTTGCATGCACATTTCTACAGGTACCAGCTCCTGTGGGAAATATCCTATGTCTCTGCCAGTCCAGGTGAATCTCCATTCTATATGTGCCCAGTTCTAATTATGCTGTACTGGGATTCTTAATTATTTTTAGCTTCTACCAACTTTTTAGCAACTTGAAGGCAGGGATGATTGATGTCTTTCATTTTTTTCTCTCTCTAGTGTCTAACCTAGGCTCTGAAAGGTAATAGTCACTTAACAAGTACAATGCTATGCAAACAAATAAATGAATGCATGGTTACATTTTTGGGGGATCAAGTCAATGTCTTAAACTACTTGAAGTTGTTCTCCCTTGCTTATGTATTACCCCTACATTCCATGAGCAGGTTTCTGTCCAAAGGACAATGTGGCACAGGATGCTCAGCATTTCCTATTTTGTGCATAATTTACAGAAACAGAAGACACCTTTGGTACATAATCACATATATATATTTTATATAAGAGAAACTTCCTTTGACAGGGCTTTAGAGATGTCATCATTTCACTACAGAAAACAATTAGATGTCACTGGTGTTGAGGTGAACAGCATACAGCATGGCTGAATTTGTATCATAGGTATTCCTTGGAAGTTAGTGGACTTACATAATATGCTCTTGTTATTTCAAAAATACTCTGGATATCCTGAAAAAATTGTGAAGAGGTCCACTGAACTGGAATAATTTTACTAGATCACAGTGTTTTCAAATGATCTCATTTTTAACAATGGGCTACATGCACCATCAATTTCTCAAAGCTGCTGCATTCTTGCCTGCTGCTGCTAACACACAGCTGTGACAGAGCTGTGAAATAGAGCCAAGCCCTTCCATGCAGTCAGATAGGGTTCTGTCACCAGATTTCTGTAACCAGGACAGACAACTGTTTCTATTTTCATTTGCAAACGAATAGGCATAGCAGGACATTGGACATCAGAATGTTTCACACAGAATGGCTATAAATATACAAAGAACAAACCTTGTAGACTGGGAGTTAATGTTAAGAGCTAAATAAGAGCCTATTTAATAAAAATAAAAAAGAGGGTTCATGTTCATGTCATTCATCCTTCCTGAATCTTGGTACAATGGTAAAAAGCATGAAACCATATTTTTCAGCATGGGGAAAATTATTTTTTAAACAGTACATGCCTTGAACATCTACCCAGAATGTATCTTGTGGCATGTAGTTAGTTTTATTGAGATTTTAACTTAAATATACCAATGAAAGATAGAAAACCACTAAAGAGTGACAGGGAAAATTCTGGGAAGAAATTTTATTGCCAAGGAAAGCAACAAAAAATTTTAAAGGATTGAAAATAGACTGTCTTTAAGAAATGCACAGGACACAGATCTAAGAAAGGTTTTGGCAGAAACTGGAAAACAGTCTGGGCCAGGCAGTAGTGAGATAATGCGTTTCCATTTCACTAATGAGCCTTGGAAAGGGACTTGTTAAGTCAAGGTTTGATGATGAGAGTGAAAAAGGGCTGAAGTTGATGATACAAGTTCATGCAACATGCTCAATAAATCCAATCACAGCTACATGTTCCTTTTCTCCATCATGGTTTAAAATTCCTGAAGCAGGAATTTAGAATAGACAAAAAGAAACATTTTGAATGAAATGATTGCAAGACACTGACACAGGTTATTTAGGCAAGGTTTGGAATATTCTTTCTTTCTAACTGCTAAAAATAGTACTGATACTCAGGGATGCTGTAAGCAAAAGTCATGTGAATCATATAATCACAGACCATCATGGTAGCAGACAACCTGAGAAGTCACTGAATCTGGAGGATTTCCAAATTGGTCTGATAAGGAATCACCTTGAGATCTTCTCAAAATTCCAAAGTCCAGGCATAGCTAAGACCAACTAAATCACAAACTCTGGAGGGGGGGTGGTGGAATGAGACATATGCATCAGGATTTTTGGAAACTTCCTTAACTAGTACCAATAGCAGCCCAATTAGGGTATTGTGAATGTAATCTAGTGGTTTCATGTTACAGATAAGAAACTAAGGACCAGATAAGGAAAGAGAATCCTAAGATTACTGGGGCACTGAGTGACGAAGGATAACTAGAACGTCATCTCCTGAACTTGATCTAATACAAAGGGGGTGCTTTAAGAAAAGAACCAAACAATACCACAAACCTGTAGTAATGAAAACAGCATGGTTTTTTATAGTCACATAAACCAATGGAAAAGAATGGAGGGCCTAGAAATAAACCCCCACACCCATGGCTATTGATTTTCAACAAAGGTGCTAAGAACATCCATTGGAGAAAGGACAATCTTTTAATAAGGGGAAAACTGGGAAGACTTGCTATCCAGGTGGGGAAGAATGAAATCAGACCCCTATATTTCACCAGTTACAGAAATCAACTCAAAATGGATTGAAGACTTAAATGTAAGACTTTATGAAACTACTAGAAGAGTAGCTTCCTACCACGTTGGAGAAATGCTTCAGGACATTGGGTGGGCTAGGATTTACTTTAGAGGAGATCCCAAAAGCACAGAAAACAAAAGCAAAAACAAATAAATGGGATTGCATCAAACTAAAAAGCTTCTGCACAGAAAAAGGAACAAATAACAAAGTTCAGGGGTAATCTACAGAATGGAGAAAATATCACAACTATACATCTGATAAGAGGCTGATATCTAGAATATATAATGACCACTAAAACTCAACAGCAAAACCCAAATAACCTACTTAAAAATGGGCAATATATCTAGATAGAAATTTCAAAAAAAAAGACATACAAGTGCATGAAATTATTACTAATCAAAACCCTAGTGAGATATCACCTGAGCCTAGTAAGAATGGCTATTATCAAAAAGAAAAAAGATAAAAAATGCTAGTTGTTGATGTGGAGAAAAAAACAAACCCTTGCACACTGTAGGCTGGAATGTAACTTAGTACAGCCATTATGCAGATAGTCTGAAAATTCCTCAAAAAGTTAAACTGGAACTACCACATGATCCAGCAATCCCCCTCCTGGGGGGATTTCATGAAATGAAATCAGGATGTTCAAGGAACAGCTTCACACTCATGTTCATTGTGTGCTATTTGTAATAGCCAAGAAATGGAAACAACCTGTGTTCATAAACTGATGAACTGATAAAGAAAATGAGGCACATACACACAAGGGGACACTATTCAATCACAGAAGAGAATAAAATCCTGTTATTTACGACAAAATAGATGAAACTGGAGGACATTACATTAAGTGAAATAAGTAAAGCATGTAAAGACAGCAGCATGTGATCTTATTCATGAGGAATCCAAAAAAGGTGATCTTACAGAAATTGAGAGTTGAATACTGGAGACCAGAAGTTGGGAACAGTAGAAAGAAAGAGAAATATGGGGAAAAGCTGACCTGGGTACTAAATTACAGTTAGATAGAAGCAAGATGCTACAGTGTTCTATTCCACAGTAAGGTGAGTATAGATAACAACAATGTACTGCATATTTCAAAATGCTAGAAGAAAGGAATTTGAAAGTTTTCACCATAATGAAATTATAAATGTTTGGGGCAATATATATGTTGAATCTGATACATACATCAAATACATACTCATATGTATTTGTACTTAAACATCATATGTTAGCTATCTTGTTAATATGTACAATTTTTATGTTTTTGTGTTAGTTAAGAATAAATTTAAAGTAAAAAGAAGCAAAATACATACTTCATAATATTAATGGATTATCATTGTAGATAATCTTGAAATATGATTAAAATAGCCAATAAAACAATAATCCTCAATCTCACCATCCAGAGATTAAGTTACTAATCACTGTTGATTCCTGTGCATTTCCTTCTACCTTTCTTTAAGTCCTTACGCATTTCCAAGTTTTGTAAAAGTTAGGATTGTTCATCGTTAGGATGACAGTGGGTTTTCTGGGAAGCCAGGTTCAGATAGTATTTGGGATTCTGGGCCATCTCTGTCTCTGGCTTTGCTTTCCCCTCCCTCTGTGGACACACAGCAGGAGGCCTTATCTCCCCTGACAAGTGCATTTGTCCTGAAGACCAAATGTGTTCAGGATGGGCTTTGTAAGTCCTCCCTGAGTAATGAGGCAGAGCCAGGACAAAAGGCCTGCTTTGTGGAGAATGGCGAAGCAGTGCATGCCCGTGTTAAGGTCTCAGGGCTAGTGGAAGCTACACCAAGGAGCTGTGTCTGCCTCTGCTCACACAGTCTCCTCACTTCCATGATGCTCAGGGTCTTAGCCTCAATAAATCAGGGACTCTAACTTTACAATGGTCTGTGTGTATCTGAGTGTGTGTGGGTGTGTGTGGTATGTGTGTTCTCTTTCACCCAGACAATTTGAAGGAGGCAGAGATATTATTTTGAATGGGGTATGTCTTTATTATTTGATCCACTGTGATTTGGTGGGTTCATAAAACCAAATTTCACTAATGAAAGAAATCATTACAAATTTTAAGAACTTATTGGATTATTGCCAACTGGCTAGTTAAAACTACAGTTTAGCTTATGAAATGGCTCTTAAATCTGATTCTCACAATTTAATATCTGTTTACAACAGGTAGAGAATAAATGCTTTAGTATCAAAGCCCAGCTCATTTTACCAAGAAAGACACTCTTTAGAAGACCAAATGAACATATATAAAGACATGGTTAGCCTTAAATGTAGCTTTCTCAAGTTGTGTCCTATATTCACCTGGGAGCTTCATAAATGGGTTCAATAAATACCTCACTACCACCCAGAAATACATCTGGGTTTAGTTGTGGAAAACACACTTAAATTAGATATCCTGCAAACTTTCTACTCTCAGTCCACCATGGTCCACCATGCAATTCAGCTTTTCATAGGAAATCAAATTCATTTTCAATTATTTGCATGAGGTGCCTATGTGGTATTTTTTCTAGGTATGTTTTAATGCCCCACTTTCTTACTTTCTCTCTATGCCTCCAACCCTCTCAGATCATTAAAGGTAACTACCCTTGTTCTGGGTTGATGCATATTTCAAGTAATACAAAGTAATTTTAATATAAATTAAAACACATTTAAAAGGAATCTGATATAAGGAAAGAAAAATACATCTCCAAACCAAATTCCAAGTTCAAATAATTTCTAGTACTATTTATTATTTGAGTTTAAAATTTCTTTCTATCTACAGCTCCCATGAAAGGTGTGAATGTGGTTCTGGTTCCACCAGCCAATAATCAGCGGTGTGTACTTATTTCTAAGTCCATAAATGTCTCTGAACTCAGCTCCTTCTCTGCTGTGAAGGGGTGGACCCCACGGACCTTGGGTATGAGACCCAAACGTTAAGGTGGGATGGATGTATCACAGGACAGTATAAGAGGTTCCAGGGAGGCCTGGGGACCCCTGAGAATGTTATTCAGGTCTGTGATGGTTCATTTTCTGTGTCACCTTGACTGGTCCATAGGGTGCTGAGATCTTGGTTGAACATCATTTCTGGGTACATCTGTGAGGGTGTTTCTGGGTGGGATCAGCATTAGAATCTGGAGACTGAGAAAAGCACAGTCTTTTCCCAGTGTGGGAGGGCATCAGAGCCCAAATAGAACAAAAAGGCAGAGAAGGGAGGATCTGCTGTGGCTGACTGCAAGAGCTAGGACATTGACCTTCTCCTGTCCTCAGACTGGGTTTTATGCAATTAGCCTGAAGGCCTTCAGATTTGGACTAGAATTGCACCAAAAGGCTTTCTGGTTCTCTGGTATTTGGACTCATCCTGGAGCCATACTACAAACTCACCTGGGTCTTCAGCTTGCAGATGCCAGATCTTGGAAAATCTCAGTCTCCATAATCATATGAAATTGCTTGAAATCTCTCTCTCTCTCTGGATAAAACTGACTAACACAACATCTAAGTGACTGATGATTAAACACGGAAGTATTTATCTATTTGAATAACAAGTATATGCCCAGCACTGTGTGATTTATCATATACCTTAGCCAAATGAGTAAAAGAAATTCAAGATGCCCCTTTGTCTACAGGGAGTCTGCTAAATGTCCACTGAGCCCGATGGGCTTGTGTATTTGCTGTTCTATTTGTTGAGTCAATGTGCAGCTCAATAATTGTAATCAGAAAAGCAATGTCTCTCATCAATTAGTATTTTGACTTTACTTTATAAAAATGCTTTCAGTGAAAACCATAACATTCAGGTAGCTTTACTAACGAGCACAGAACTAAAGACTATAAGTACATTGAACCATGACTTCACTTTGTGGCAAAAGTAAGTCATATAACCTCCAGATTTCTTTTTCTGTTCCTTTTCAACCAACTGGGAATAATAATATTCAACATCATAGGAAATTTTATAGAATACTGATGACTGACTCATGTAGTGCCACATTGCTAATCAATAGATGAGATTTTATGTCCTGCAGAAATTAGAATTACATTATTTCTTATATGTAAAGAAAACTATGTAATAACTGCTCTTAGTAGTAAAGAAAATGAGAGAGTTAGAGAGTGAAAGAAAGAGAGCAAGAGAGAGAGAGAGAGAGAAGAGAGAGAGAGGAGAGAGAGGGAGAAAATTTTTAATGTACTTGCAACTCAAATTTTACTTAGAATGTCAAAATTGGAGGGTACTGTGGCAGAGACTGCTAGGGGGTAGTCAAGACACACTCTGTTTTTATCTGTGGTGATAGAACTGCAGTCATTTCTTAGCTTCCCCTGCAGGCTGGAGTGGGGTAGGTGGTGATATAGAGGTGTGATGTGCTGGTTAGCCTCCCACCAAAGGCATGTGAGCAGATGAGAATCTTCAGGAAAGCAGTCCTGCCTCCTCCAAACTTTCCATTCCCTGGTAAGGGATGGAGCAAGAATACACTTGAATTTGACTTTGACTATGGGGATGAGGATAACACCCTGAAGGATAGAGAAGAAGCAAGCAGCAAGGAACTTGGGACCCCAAATGTTGGTATAGAATAGCTCTGCCAGCTAGCCTAGGACTTTTATTGTCACACAAAAGAAACAAATTATTTTGTTTGAGCAATTGTGCTTCTGGGTATCTTTAATGGCTACTAGTTTTAGCCTAACTAATAACTGAACCTCAAAAATCATCAAGCAGCTGGGCCTGGTGGCTCACTTCTGTAATCCCAGTTACCTGGCAAGCAGAGATCAGGATGATTGTGGTTTGAGGCCAGCCCAGGCAAAAAATTAGTCAGATCCCATCTCAACCAATAAAGCTAGGTGTACCTATCATCCCAGCTATGAGGGAAGCATAAATAGGAAAATTGTGTTCAGTTCAGCCTGGGCATAGATGTAAGACCATATTTGAAAAATAAAGGAAAGGAGGGCTGGGGGCAAAGTTAAAGTAGTAGTGTGCAAGCAAGAAGCCCTGAATTCAAACCCCAGTACTATATATATGCATACATATAATGTATATATGTTTTGTACTTTATTATTACTTACCTATATACTTTGTACTTGATAGAGTTCTTTTATTTAAATAGGCAAAATATATCCTAGCCTTGCCTAAATTATGCCTGTGAAATCACCAATTTGAAGTGATAGTTATATTTCCTATATATATTAAAATAAATGCACAATTTTAAAACAAAAAGTTCATCATTTTCCATCTAATCTTATAGGTCAAATTAATTCAAAACTCAATTTAATTCAAACCCCCTATTTTAGTGATGACAAAGCTGAGGCCCAATGCCATATTGGTAAAATTAGAACCAGGACCATGTGCAGTTTGTGGTTTTCCACATACATTATTGCATAATGATACTTTACTTTTTGTCACGTAAGTTTAGTATACAATTTCTGGATACAGAGCCTTCCAACAAATGGCTTAAATTACCTCCAATCTATGGTCTCATGTGTCTTTGGAGACTCTCTTGAAGGAAGGAGCAAAAATTATTGTCTTTGTTACTCCAAGGGAGAAACAGCAGCACAAAAAGCCTGACTGTTTGAGCCTGGCTGAGATGAAGTTTCCATGTTTCTATGTTCACCTTCTGTATAGTCATTTGCTCAATAAGTATTTGTTGATGAGATACTGTCCAGAATGTAGATGCTTCATTTCTCAGATTGAAAGTGAAGGGAATTTCTCAAGCTACTCTTTGGTCTGGAGCTAGTCTATGAATACAATTTCTTAGGAGACCAATATGTGAATAACTGAGATTTTGTTAGAATAGAGCAAGCTAAGGATTTCATTACTTCAGAAATCACACAGTGCATATCAAGGGACAGTGAAAAAATATGGTAACAAACTCTGACCTTCAGATATTAGAAGTGGACTCTAAATATCCCTCTTCCTTTTAATTGAACATTTATCTACAAATTTAGCTGACCATCTTACTTTATGCTTGCTTCCATGTCAGCTCTGAGAGCTCATCACAAGTCACTCTAAAATAGTAATTCTTATCTATGCTTCAGTTTGTTTTTAGAAATAAAATTTTGTTTAAAACATCAGGAAATCTAATCAATGTGAAAGCAAAGGAACTTTTTCCCAGTTTCCAACTGAACTTACAACATGTGTAATCTTTATGTGATTTGTCTACATTTGACATGAGAACATGTCAGCTAATATGACAAGCTAAGCTTCAGGAATGTCCTGTAGGTAGTTAGCCTCATGATTCTTTCAATATTGCCCAAAGAACATTTCCATATATTTTCAGAAATTTTTCTCTTTTTTGGATATTGAATCTAAGTAAGAATGATTTATGTAGTGTTTAATCCACTAATCAATCCGTTCTACCCACTTTAGAGAGGTAATACTGCCAGAAAAAGCAAAAGGAAATGGGAGAGGGTGCTGGGGGTAGATAATCTTGAGAGGCGGGCACGCACATCAGCAGTTTCTTACACAATTCTTATTAGTAAAAGATGTTCAAGAATGGTTCCCAATTTCATTCAATCATGAATATTTCTGAGGTATCTATAGGATAGACACAAGGAATTGCTTTAGGGGAAAAATCTATATGTAAAACATTTTAAGCTTATGTCAGTGGAGCTGGGTTTAGCTGTTGTGTTGTTTTCAGTATGGCATGTCCTAATAAAATTTAAAGAGATATAAAGAAGGTCACTGTCTCACTTGCTATAATAAAGATACCATATACTGGGTGGCTTATAAACAATATTTAGTTTACATGGTTTCCGAGACTGGGAAGTTTAAGATCAAAGCACCAGCAGATTTGGTATCCACTGAGGGCCTATTCCTCATTGATAGTGACGTCTAGTGGCATCTTCACATGGTAGAAGGGGTAAAAAAGCTCTTATAGGCTCTTGTATACCACACTAATTGTCTTAATGAGGAGCATGTCTTCATGACCTCATCACCTCCCAAAGGCCCCATTTTCTAACACCATCTCATGGGAGACTAGGTTTCAACACACAAATTTGGGTGTAGGGGACATAAACATTCAGACCATAGCAAGTACTATATTTTTAGAAAAAGGAATTATTAGTTCATATTAAACTCTTTCCTTTGTGTTCTTATAACAGTAATTACCAATTTGCTATGATTTTGCTTATGCTACTGATGGGAACATTAGCCTGAAGTCTGAAGAGAAGTTATCTTGAGGCCATGTCCTTTGTGATAGGACATAGAAATGGAAAGTTAGAAAGCAGCTTCCAATGAAGCTTGTCATGCAGAGAGATGGAGGAGCTGTGCATAAGGAAAGGCAGGCTGCCTATCTAATCCTTAGGGTTGGGATAAATGTCCTTTAAGGAATACAGACTGCCACAAAACAGCCTTTATTCACTCTCTCAGGGATTAGAGAAAACAAGTGGAGGACCAGTTAGAAAAAAATCCAATCTAGAATGAACAAACACATTATTTCTATGCTACAGGGTGATCTGTCCACTTGTCAGTATTGACACATGTGAGGATAGAGAAGAGAAATAAGGCAGTGGAGAAGGATAGGCTGGGGACTGTTGAGGGTAGAGCAATATAATAGTTACCTGTTGCTGCTTATATCATCCCAACACTTGGCAAGTTCAAACAACAAATGTTTACTTTATCACACAGTTTCTGAGGGTCAGAAATTCAGGAGTGGCTAGCTGGAAGGCCCTGGCACAGAATGTCTCATGAGCTTGGAACTAAGCTATCAACTGGGGCTGTAGAGACTGGTGCATCTCAAGGTGCCACAGAAGAGAGATTCCAAGATGGCAGCTAGAGGGAGGAAGCAGAAAGCGAGCCTCCTATAGTGAAATCTTGGAGAGATGCTGGAAACACACTTTGCAGGCATAATCACTGGGAAGAGGCATAACTTTGACCCCTCCACACCTCCAGCAGGCACAGAGAATCTCCACTTCATGTTAAACGGAGAAACCAGGAGGGCCCCTGGGCCGCCAGTTGCCCACGCACAGATGGCTTGGGAAGACGCCGACAAGGTGAGCTTCGCGGTACTGCAGTACTCCCACAGACAAGCCTGGGCCAGAGCAGCATAGCCCCCTGGACAGACTGACCTCCACCAGGGGAAAAAAGAGAAACTGACTAATAAGCAATAAGAACAATAAAGGCGTGTGGGAAAGAGGGTGGGGTGCACTAAGCACCGAAGATTGGGGGAAGGGAATCCTTCCTGGGACTGTAAATAAACAAGCCAGGTGGGCAGGAGAGGCTCTGGTGGGAGCGGGAGCGCGCGCCCAACAACCAGGAGTGGGAAAGCTTGTGAGAGTGGCAGAGGGAGGAAAACTCCACAGCAGAGGAGGGAAGACCCATTTCTCACGTGAACTGTAAACAAACATGGCGGCTGGCAGGGGCAGCAGCACTGCCCAGTAATCAGAGGGGGGAAGACCAACCTCCCACATGAACTATAATAAACATGCAGGCCTGAGAACGTGGGTGCAATGTCACCTTTCCCAGTGTGCTTGGAAAGGAGAAAGCTTCTAGCAGAGGCTCCTGCACAGGAGAACTCTGAGCAAACAAAGCCTGCAGGGCCAGGTGAGTGCTAAGCTCACCCCAGAGATCTGCATAAATAATGCCGCCAGCAACAGCAGGCTGACAGCAGCGGGCAGGCAAGCCACAGCCACAGATACCATTCTCAGAACTGTCTCCAGACTCTTTTTTTTCCTTCTTCTCCCTACCTTTGATGAGAGAACAACCGAATTACACCTGCATGCTGAAAAACTTACTGAAACTATATTGCATTTGAACTTGGGTCACTTGGTGGGGTTTTTGTGTGTGTGTGTGTGTGTGTGTGTGTGTGTGTGTGTGTGTGTAGTTTTGTTCTACTTTATGCATCCCCTTTGATGAGACAACTACACAACATATGAGGCACCATCTCCAGGATTGGAGACTGAGGCAGACACCCAAATTATTAAGACTGAAACTTCATTGCATTTGAACGTGGAGGTTTTTTTTTTTAATTTTCTATTTTTCATTTTATTTTAATTCATTTTTATATATAGATATATCTTTCATTTACTTATTTTTAATTTTTATTCTTATCTTTTTTTTTTTTTGATTTTCAATCCTCTCTCTGTCTCTCTAACATCTATTCAGCTTACTGTCGAATACTAAACTAACGCTCCCTGTTTATACCTTTGAAACTTTCTTGTCTGATACCTTGTTCTGTTTTCTCCTTCTTGTCTGTGTATTTGTTTGTCCCTATTCTTTAACTTCTTGCTTTCCATCTCAGCTCACCTGTCCATTCTAAATATTACCATGGTTATTATTACAAGCTAGAAAATACTTAATTGCACATAGTACAGGGACAGTAACAAAACCAAAGACAATGACGGGAAGACAGAAAAAACAGGGAAACCAGTTTCCCCACAGCAAAAAATTAGTACAGGAACCAGAGGGGAATGAAGAAAACAGATACTCAGATCCAGACTCCAACAAAATGAAGATAAACTATGCCAAAGGACCCAATGAAGCCCACAAGATTAATTTAAAAGAAGACATACTACAGGTACTCAATGAGAATTTTAGAGAGATGATACTGGATAGGGTCAACCAAAATGTACAGGAGACACTCAAGAAATTCCAAGACAACAAAAATAGAGAATTTGAAAAAGCAAAAGAAGAAATAAAGGAAACCATAGAAGTAGAGAACATGATGAATAAATAGATAAATGAACTCAGGACAAAAATAGACAACATTAAAGAGGAAACCACCCAGGATATGGAAAACCTCAGAAAAAAGAATGAAACAGAACTGCAAAACAAAACGGAAGGCCAATCCAGCAGAATAGAACAAACAGAAGACAGAATCTCAGAACTCAAAGATGAAATGGTAATTAAAGGAAAAACCAAAGAACTATTAATTAAACAACTCAAGACCTCTCACCAACTCCATCAAAAGACCAAACTTGAGAATCATGGGCATCGAAGAAGGAGAAGAGGTGCAAGTGAAGGGAATGCGTAATATATTCAACAAAATAATAATGGAAAATTTCCCAAGTTTAGAGAAAGATATTCCCATACAGATGCAAGAGGCCTCCAGGACACCAAACAGACCAGATCAAAATAGAACTACGCCATGACACATCATCATTAAAACAACAAGTTCAGAAACTAAGGAAAGAATATTGAAGGCCGTAAGAGAGAAAAAACAAGGAACATACAAAGGTAAACCCATCAAAATCACAGCAGACTTCTCAACAGAAACATTAAAAGCAAGAAGAGCATGGGGTGAGATCTTCCAGGCACTGAATGAAAATAACTTCAACCCCAGGACACTCTACCCAGCAAAACTATCATTCAAAATAGATGGAGCAATAAAAGTCTTCCATGATAAGCAGAAACTAAAACAATATGTGACCACAAAGCCACCACTACAAAAGATTCTGCAAGGGATTCTGCACACAGAAAGTGAAACCCAACTTAACTATGAAAAGACAGGCAGCACCAAACCACAGGAAAAGGAAAAGCAAGACAGTAGAGAGTAACCTCAATTTAGGTACACACAATCAAACCTTCAAACAACTAAGACAACTAAATGACAGGAATCACCACATACCTATCAGTACTAACACTTAATGTTAACAGACTTAATTTACCCATCAAAAAGCACCGCTTGATGAAATGGATTAAAAGGGAAGATCCAACAATTTGTTGCTTACAGGAGACCCATCTCACCAACAGAAATAAGCATAGGCTTAGGATGAAAGGCTGGAAGAAGATTTACCAAGCCAATGGCCCCCGAAAACAGGCAGGAGTAGCAATACTTATCTCTGACTAAGTAGACTTCAAACCTACATTGATCAAACGAGATAAAGAAGGACATTCCATACTAATAAAAGGGGAAATAGACCAAAAGGAATTAATAATTATCAACCTGTATGCACCCAATATCAACGCACCCAATTTCATCAAACATACCCTGAAAGACCTAAAAGCATATATAAACGCCAACACAGTGGTCGTGGGAGACTTTAACACCCCATTATCATCAATAGATAGGTCATCCAAACAAAAACTCAATAAAGAAATACAAGATCTAAAATATGCAATAGATCAAATGGACCTAGTTGATGTCTACAGAACATTTCATCCAACTTCTACACAATATACATTCTTCTCTGCAGTCCATGGAACCTTCTCCAAAATAGATCATATCCTAGGGCATAAAGCAAGTCTCAGAAAATATAAGAAAACAGAAATTATACCGTGCATACTATCTGATCACAATGCAGTAAAAGTAGAACTCAACAACAAAAGTAAAGACAAAAAACATGCAAACAACTGGAAACTAAATAACTCATTACTTAATGAAGAATGGATCATTGATGAAATAAAAGAGGAAATTAAAAACTTCCTGAAAGTCAATGAAAATGAAAACACAACCTACCGGAACCTATGGGACACAGCTAAGGCAGTCCTGAGAGGAAAGTTTATAGCCATGAGTGCATATATTAAAAAGACTGAAAGATCCCAAATCAATGACCTAATGATACATCTCAAACTCCTAGAAAAACAAGAACAAGCAAATCCCAAAACAAATAGAAGGAGAGAAATAATAAAAACAAGAGCTGAAATCAACGAAATAGAAACCAAAAAAACCATACAAAGAATTAATGAAACAAAAAGTTGGTTCTTTGAAAAAGTAAACAAGATCCATAGACCCTTGGCAAACCTGACTACAATGAGGAGAGAAAAAACCCAAATTAGTAGAATCAGGAATGCAAAAGGGGAGATAACAACAAACACCATGGAAGTCCAGGAAATCATCAGAGACTACTTTGAGAAACTATATCCAAATAAATTTGAAAATCTTAGAGAAATGGACAGATTTCTAGATACATATGATCATCCAAAACTGAACCAAGAGGAAATTAATCACCTGAATAGATCTATAAAACAAAATGAAATTGAAGCAGCAATCAAGAGTCTCCCCAAAAAGAAAAGTCCAGGACCTGATGGATTCTCTGCTGAATTCTATCAGACCTTTAAAGAAGAACTGATACCAACCCTCCTTAAACTGTTCCATGAAATAGAAAGGGAAGGAAAACTGCCAAACACATTTTATGAAGCCAGTATTACACTTATCCCAAAACCAGGCAAAGACACCTCCAAAAAGGAGAACTATAGGCCAATCTACTTAATGAACATTGACGCAAAAATCCGCAACAAAATAACGGCAAACCGAATTCAACAACACATAAAAAAGACTATTCACCACGACCAAGTAGGCTTCATCCCAGGGATGCAGGGGTGGTTCAACATACGAAAATCAATAAACGTAATAAACTACATTAAGAGAAGCAAAGACAAAAACCACTTGATCATCTCAATAGATGCAGAAAAAGCCTTTGATAAGATCCAACACCATTTCATGATAAAAGCTCTAAGAAAACTAGGAATAGAAGGAAAGTATCTCAACATTATAAAAGCTATATATGACAAACCTACAGCCAGCATTATACTTAATGGAGAAAAACTGAAACCATTCCCTCTAAAATTAGGAACCAGACAAGGATGCCCACTATCTCCACTCCTATTCAACATAGTACTGGAATTCCTAGCCAGAGCAATTAAGCAAGAAGAAGGAATAAAAGGAATACAAAAAGGTAAAGAAACTGTCAAAATATCCCTATTTGCAGATGACATGATCCTATACCTTAAAGACCCAAAAAATTCTACTCAGAAGCTTCTAGACATCATCAATACCTATAGCAAGGTAGCAGGATATAAAATCAACATAGAAAAAACATTAGCATTTCTATACACTAACAATGAGCAAACTGAAAAAGAATGTATGAAAACAATTCCATTTACAATAGCCTCAAAAAAAACCAAATACCTAGGTGTAAACCTAACAAAAGATGTGAAAGCCCTCTACAAGGAAAACTATACACTTCTGAAAAAAGAGATTGAGGAAGACTACAGAAAGTGGAGAGATCTCCCATGCTCATGAATTGGTAGAATCAACATAGTAAAAATGTCGATACTCCCAAAAGCAATCTACATGTTTAATGCAATTCCCATCAAAATTCCAATGACATTCATTAAAGAGATCGAAAAATCTACTGTGAAATTTATATGGAAACACAGGAAGCCACAAATAGCCAAGGCAATACTCAGTCAAAAGAACAATGCAGGAGGTATCACAATACCTGACTTCAAACTATATTACAAAGCAATAACAATAAAAACAGCATGGTACTGGCACAAAAACAGACATGAAGACCAGTGGAACAGAATAGAGGACCCAGATATGAAGCCACACAACTATAACCAACTTGTCTTTGACGAAGGAGCTAAAAATATACGATGGAGAAATAGCAGCCTCTTCAACAAAAACTGCTGGGAAAACTGGTTAGCAGTCTGCAAAAAACTGAAACTAGATCCATGTATATCACCCTATACCAAGATTAACTCAAAATGGATCAAGGATCTTAATATCAGACCCCAAACTCTAGAGTTGATACAGGAAAGAGTAGGAAATACTCTGGAGTTAGTAGGTATAGGTAAGAACTTTCTCAACGAAACCCCAGCAGCACAGCAACTAAGAGATAGCATAGATAAACGGGACCTCATAAAGCTAAAAAGCTTCTTTTCACCAAAAGAAATGGTCCCTAAACTGAAGAGAACACCCACAGAGTGGGAGAAAATATTTGCCAGCTACACATCAGACAAAGGACTGATAACCAGAATATATAGGGAACTTAAAAATCTAAATTCTCCCAAAACTAATGGACCAATAAAGAAATGGGCAAGTGAACTAAACAGAACTTTCTCAAAAGAAGAAATTCAAATGGCCAGAAAACACATGAAAAAATGCTCACCATCTCTAGCAATAAAGGAAATGCAAATTAAAACCACACTAAGATTCCACCTCACCCCTGTTAAAATAGCCATCATTAGCAACACCACTAACAGTAGTTGTTGGTGAGGATGCGGGGAAAAAGGAACCCTCTTGCACTGTTGGTGGGAATGTAAACTAGTATAACCACTCTGGAAAAAAATTTGGAGGCTACTTAAAAAGCTAGACATTGATCTACCATTTGATCCCACAATACCACTCTTGGGGATATACCCAAAAGACTGTGACACAGGTACTCCAGAGGCACCTGCACACTCATGTTTATTGCGGCACTATTCACAATAGCCAAGTTATGGAAACAGCCAAGATGCTCCACCACTGGCGAATGGATTAAGAAAATGTGGTTTCTATACACAATGGAATTTTATGCAGCCATGAAGAAGAACGAAATGTTATCATTCGCTGGTAAATGGATGGAACTGGAGAACATCATTCTGAGTGAGGTTAGCCTGGCCCAAAAGACCAAAAACCATATGTTCTCCCTCATATGTGGACTTTAGATCAAGGGCAAACACAACAAGGGAATTGGACTTTGATCACATGATAAACTGAGAGCACACAAGGGAGGTATGAGGATAGGTAAGACACCCAAAAAACAAGAAAGCATTTGTTGCCCTCAATGCAGAGAAACCAATGTAGAAACTTTAAGGTGACAGAGGCCAATAGGAGAAGGGGATCAGGAACTAGAGAAAAGGTCAGTTAGAGAAAAATTAATTTAGAAAGTAACACTTATGTACAGGAAAGCAATGAGAGGAATCTCACACTATAGCTATCCTTATCTCAAACAGCAAAAACCCTTGTTCCTTCCTATTATTGCTTATACTCTCTCTACAACAAAATTAGAGATAAGGGCAAAATAGTTTCTGCTGGGTATTGAGGGGGTAGTGGGGAGAGGGAGGGGGCGGAGTGGGTGGTAAGGGAGGAGGTGGGGGCAAGAGGGAGAAATGACCCAAGCCTTGTATGCACATATGAATAATAAAATAAAAAAAAAAATAAGGTGCCACAGATCTGGAGAATCTCCTTACAAGATGGGTCACTCATGGTATGTGGGCAGGAGCCTTAATTTCTGACTGGTTGTTGGTAGAGGCCTTGGTTCCTCACCATTTGTGCTGTTATGAGTCTACAGTTGGGTTTCCCTCAAAGTAAGTGATCTACGAGTGAGCAAGGAGGAGGCCATACTACCATTTTTGACATAAGCTTCCATTATGACTTCCACTTTCATTTGTCGGAAGCCAGTCATTAAGTCCAGACCACATTCAAGAGGAGGGAAATGAAGCTCCATAATTTGAAGAGAATACCAAAGAATCTCTGGACATTCTAAACTATCACAAGTAACATCCAAGTGAAGCTCAAAGGGAAAAGAACTGGGGTACTGGAAGAGTTTATAGTCTAGGATTTAAGGGTCTTGGTAGAATTTATTAACAACAAGTAATTATTCAAAAGAATTTAAAGTTATACTCACTGTTCCTGCTTCTGATGACCACACTTTCCTTTTGCCATACATTATTTTTCCTCACTTACATATTTCATTATTCCTTTTCAAAATTTTCTCATAAAACATCTCCTTAGGGTCAAAATGGAGTTATGAAAACATTGTTTTAAATGCATAAAACAAGCATTACAATATATTTGAGCTAACTGGACCATGACTTTGATTCCAGGGGCAAAAACTTCATTCTCCTTTTAGTCAGTCAGTTAATAATGTGTGTTTAGCACCCTAGAGAAAAGAGGCTTAGATGAAATTGATGCATTACAGGAGCAAATTGTTGATTTTTTTCACTTATATATCCAGTAAAAATTTATGAGGCCCTACTTTGCACCAGGCTCTCTTATAGGTGCCAAGAACATAAAGGAGGTGAGTCATGGTTCCTCCAGAAGAGGTCGCAGTCTAGTGTGGGAGATGGTTGTATAAGTAACTATGTCTCACCATGAGCTACTTAAGTCGTCTCTTTATCTGTACATATCTGTGATTCTTCACCTTAATTCCTCCTTAAGGGCAGAGATGGTCTTACCATTGTTTCTATTACTAGCTCCCTGGATAGTGTCTGACCCATAAAAGGAGCCCAAATATATTTGATGAATTTGTTGCTAACTCCAATTTATGCTAAAGGTGAAGGCACCTAGAGAGATTAACTAGCTAAGCACAATCCTGGATGCTGACTGGCTCACTTTCCCTGCCTGCTACCACCAGTGACAGAGGAAGTATTTTTGGTTTATGGTTGCAGGTGCACTGACTTCCCGGGTGACCTTCTCTCTCCTCTGCAGACGCAGCACAGTTCTCTCTAGGGATCTCTGTTGCTGAGAGGCAGCTTCAAGCCTTTCTGAGCTCCTGGGGCTCCTTCCCAACTCCTCATTTCTGGGTCTCCCTATGCATCTTTCCCAGGACCCCACTGTGACTGACAGTGCAGTTAGGCTGCTGGCTATGGAGAAAATCCTGGAGGAAGTGTGGAGGAAGCACCTCTTCCTTTTCTTCAGTGAAGGTGCTTTTTTAAAAAGCCTAGAACAGGAGTATCCAGCTCTTTGTTTGAAAATCACAATACTTTGAGCACAGATGAATTAGCAGTGTTTTTTTTTTATTCCTCAAAAAATGTAAGATATGAAGGCAAAAATAAGCCTCATTCATAAGAGGCTTTGCTAGAACTAACAGTTCAATGTGACCTTGAGCAATGTCAGTCTTTGTACATCAACAGGTTCCCAGGTCATTTACCATATGCTATAAATGTGCCTGTGCCTTTAGTTTCTTTTCTCCAGTAATGGATGTTGTGCTTTGGGGCATTTCAGCTCAAATATTAGTTGCATTGCATGTTTTTATGTTTCAGTACAAGTAAAATGAATCCACACCATGTAAAATATAAGATGTGCCCAAGGTTGGTTGGCACACCCTATGTTACTACATTTGTCTCACTGACTGACAAGTTCAAGACAACCACAAAACAACTCAGCATGGTCCCTAAGCAGAAATCTGCATGCCATGGCAGGATGGTTTGTTTATGTTATCTATCAAAACGAAGACACTGCTATATTAGAGTATATAATGCATTTTGTGTACAATAGGAAAGAGAAGTGTTGCCCATACTAAGTGAGTAACAAACAGCCATCCATTCATTTAGCAAATATTTATTGAGTACATATTAGGTACCAGATATTGCTGTAGATATTGAGGTGTATTGGTCAATAAGGCACAGGTCTTTTTTCTCATGGAGGTTACATTTTTAAGTGGACAGATAGACAACAAACAGACAAAAATAAGCAAAAAAAGACCAATGATAAATAGAAGGGTAAAAACAAAGCCTTTTGTGATGTGGTAACAATTGAGTGGTCTGGTTCAGCTTTTCTGGAGTGTCCAGAAAAAACTTAAATGAAAAGAAGGATCAGGATCTGCATGGGGAGAAGTGCTCTCCATACTGAGAAGTGAAAGTGAGGAAAGTGGGCGATGAACGTGGTACATGAGAGCACAGGGAGAAAGGAGCGCACCTGGAACTCGGTGAGGGTAGTGAAGAGCAGGAGAACCAGCTGCCTGATCGATCACAAGCAGGATGATAATAAATAAGAGGAAGAGAAGAGGAAGAAGGAACATTGGAATGAGATGACATAAAAATGTAAGGCAGAGAGTTTAGAGAAGTCAGCTTGCTTCAGGCATAATTTCCTCTGTGTTTTACCAGAATTTATACTGACTCTGAAGGCAAGCTGCAGTGCCGCTCCTTGTTTTGAAATGAAGTCTACCACAGTTTGGGCTCTTTTAGAATCCCACATCTCACCACAGTGTCTATAACTTGCAACATTTCCCCTGATTAGCAGCACAATACATGTTTATGACAGAACATTTGGAAAATACAGAAAAGCCAACAGAATAAAATAAAGTTCGCCAAATGCAGCTACCCAAGAATAAGAACTTTAACATTTGGCCACAGAGGCTCTGCTATGGTCTGGGTTTGTGTTCCCCCAGTCTGTATGCTGAAACCCAATCCCCAAGGTGGCAGTGTTAGGAGATGCACCCTTTGGGAGGTTGGGAGGGTGAAGTCTCATGATGAGATTTGTGCTCTTGCAAATAGGCCTGAGGGACTTGTTAGCCCCTTTTCCTTTTCCCCGCCCCCCCAACCATACGAGGACACAATAAGAAGATTCCATCTATGAGGAACTTGTTCTCCCCAGACACTGAATCTGATCTTAACTTCCCAGTCTCCAGAATGGTGAGCAATACATTTCTATTGTTTATAAATTTCTCAGCCTGATCAGACTAAGTCAGACTCTCTTTAAGTTCCTACAAGTGCAGTGATTCAGAATGCAGACTCTGAAGCCTGGGTACGAATCATGCTTTACAACTTGCTAAATGTGGGGAGCTCATTTTTCAGTTTATCTTGTAAACTGCTTGTAAAATACTATACAACTGTTTACCATTTCTTTAGGCCTCAGTTTTCTCATGCAAAATGGGACTATTATGTTCCCATCCTCACAGGACTGCTGTGAGGATTAAAAGGGATAGTCTATGTAATGCTCTCAATCTGGCACATAATATCTACTTTAAAATGTTAGCTATTTTACAAAGTTGGGATTCTATCATAGTACAGTCAGTACATAGACTTTTATTACAATTTTTACATGATCTTAAATACTTTTGTACAATTGTTTATTTATTATTTATTTATTTGGTGATACGGGGTTTGAAAATAGGCCTTATGCAAGCAGGTGCTCTACCTTGAGTCATGCCCCTAGTCCTTTTTGCTTTAGTTATTTTTCAGATAGGGTCTTGTGTTTTTGCCTAGGTTCAGCCTCAGACAGCACTCTTCCTACTTAAGCCTCCTGCATAGCTGGGGTTACAGATATTCATTACCATTCCTGGCTTATTGGTTGAGATAGATTCTCACAAACTTTTTGCTGAGCTTCCCTTGAGCTGCAAGTCTCCCGATTTTTGACTTCCAAGTAGGTGTGATTACAAGTGTGAGCCACCTCACTCAGCCTCTAAAATATTATTTTCAATAGTTACATAGCATTTTTCTATAAGGATATAATATAATTTAATTCCATTCTCTATTGTGGATGGGACATTTAGTCTTTTCCAAATTGCAAACTTTCAAGAAAACTTTTCTAGGATAAATTCCAAGGAGTAGCTAGGTCAGTGGGTGTGGATAATTCCAAAACTCTGGTGCCTACCATGTATTCCCCTATGAATTCAGATAATACTCTGGGTAAGAATACTATCTTAGGTAAACAGTCCACAAAATGTATGAAGTTTTGTAGGCATGACTTACCATTACCTTAGTGTAAATACTTTATCTCCCCACTCACTCTCACAATCTTCCCCCACCCCTGACTCGTGTTCATATCTTCTGTTGACATTATCTTTCCTCATTCCTTTGGGATGCTTCTCAATACCAGACTTTCAGCTGAGAAAATTTGCTTACAGATTTTCTTTGTTGGGAATTCTGTACTGAACATTTTTTTATACTAGAAGACATAAACTCATGGGGTTTTAGTATATTAGAAATCCAAGACCCTTATCTTATTTACGGATGATATGAAATTAAAGTTGAGGGAGCAAGTGATTTGTCTATGTTGGTCCTCTGGTCCATGCTGTTTTTCAACAGCTACTTAAGTCTGGCTCATATGTTTATCATTAGCTCCTGGTTCAACAGCCAGTTCACATAGCTAGCCAACCACGTCTACTAAATGACTAACTACTTGAAGTAACTTACAGCCTCTTAAGATTTTGGGCTGGAAAGGATCACAGAATTGTGGAAACTGTGGCCTAGATTGGTTAAAGAGATGTATTTTGTCATAGATGATAGCAATGAATTAGAATAACAATGCAGGTCTCAGGGGACACAGAGGAAGCCAGGAGAAGGCATGGCTTGGGTGGGTGAGGTGGGCACCACGTAGGGTAAAGAGTAAGCTAATTCTGCCTTACTCCAAAGGTGGCAAAATCAAGACCAAGCAAAACTTCAACTTTCTGCTGGGCCAAGTGCAGCATAATATAAGGAAGAACCTCCAGATAATTACTACTAGCCAAAATGGAAATGGGTTTTCTTGAAAAAAAAAAAAAACAAGTTGCTCCTAATCAGATGTGTTCAACATATAAACAGGACAATAATTTGTCAAGAGTTTTAAAAGAAAGATGATAATTGATTTGTGTGCTTGGCAGAGATAGGTGCTGTCTAATGTTTCTACCAAGAGTAAGATTAAATGATTTTGAGAATATATATTTTAACAGGTAGGTAGCTATTTTTCCTTGTTGATCTATTACTTTATGATCAAGTCTTTTGAGTTTAAATCTTTTTCATTATAAATGGGACTAGATAAATTATAATATCTTTCCTTACCCAAGATTCTGTGCTTCTAAATAATAGTTTGAGTTGCTAATTCAGCATGCTACACACAGTAGGAATTCAAAAGATAATTTTAAATTAGCCCTTACATCTGGAAAACCTACATTTATGATAAATTAAGCTACAGGATGCATGCATTTGAACAACTTGATTGAACTCAGCTGATCGCAACCAAATACATCATTAGTGCTAAAAGCACTAAATGTTCATTAGTTTTTTTTTTAATTAGAAGAGGTTGAAATTAAAAGAAATTTGGATGGATTTTAGTGTGATGAGATAAAAAATGTTCTCGTATTGGGTTTCTAAATTATGATATGAAATTATTTCCCAGAATAGAAAGAATCTTTATAATGTTAAACTGAAAATATTATTTTATTATACAACTACAGAGTTACTGGAGGATCACCCATAATATGATCATTTCATCTGAATTAGAGGTAAGACAGTCACATATATGAAGCACATTCCAAGAATGCTTTCAATTTTCAAGATTTCATGTCAGTAATGGAAGTGTAGGCCAAACAAGCTCATACTGGAGTACAGCGAACAGCTTCACTTGCAAACAGCAATGTAGGAAGCCTTGGTGAGCATCTCAGAGAGATCTGTGATACATTCTTTGCTATTCCAGCCAGGAAGGAAGTGGATAAAAAACAGTGAAGCATGGTTTCCCCACCACCACCCATTGGCTTTCCTTCTTTCCTTTCCCCATGTCTTGATTAGAAGATCAAATAAAGAAATCAAGGCTTAAATCAAGTATTTCAACAATACTTTGAACACTCAATAATAAAAAATAATTGTGGCTCTGGTCAAGTTGGGTTATCCATTGGCTAGAGTATCCCAGCCATGTCCTTTTCCCATTTAGTTAAGAAAATGCCTAATATCCCAGGGCAGCAAGATCTTCAAGTTTCCTACATACATTACACTAATAGTAAAGAGGTAAAAATGTCAGGCAGGAACCTTGGCCTCACTGAAGCAAAGCAAGTTCATGGCCTTGGTTCACCATGGAACCCAGACTAGGCTCAGAGTTCTTTCTGACCCAGGACTCTAGACAACCATTGTCAATTTATCACAGAACTGGCCTATGTGGTGACATCTTTTTGTCCTCATGTCTTTTTTGTCCTGAAAAATCAAGGGTGCACGCATGTCTTATTCCAACAATCCAATTATGTTTTTTTATATCTATAAAGTCTTATTGTATATAGATCCTACTGCAGTTTGATTTTTGAATGTCACTCTCAGAAACATGACAAAGAAAAACTATGTTTGTAAAAAAAAAAGTTACCTCCACTGCTGCTTTTGCCCTTTCAAATTCCTCTTCTAAGGAGTGGTTTCTAGAAAGTAATGCACTTCCCCAGCGATGTTCTTTGGTCAGTCGAGCCTGAAATAAACCACACACAGGTGTTATAATGTTGGAATCACATGATACAGAAATACAAGTATTTTTCCTTTTCTCATCTTATTCCTCTAGAGTTCAAGAAGCATTTCTAACTGGTATCATTTTTGGAGGATTTTTCAGGTGTGATGTTGCCCAAACTAAGATGGTGTCAAAATAAATGTGAGCAATCATGCATGATTCTTTCAGCAATGGGCATCAGCATGGTCATTTTAAACCAGACCCCACCTCCCAAACATATCACTTTAATAGGTCTGGGTTCCAGGTATTAATATTATAGTAAACCTCACCATGTGATCCTAGTTTGTAGCTAGGAGAATCTCCACTAGAAGGCTAATTCTAGAAATTGATATTTTAGCTTTCAGTTTGTCAGGTGGACCAGCCTCAAGTAAAAAAGCCACGGAGATTCAAGTGTGGCTTTCACGTCTTCCTCATGTACCCAGCAGATCTTCTGCAGGATTTTTGCCTTCCCTACTGGCACTTGACTTCTGTCCCTCTTCTTAGGATATTGCCCTCTGTTAAATAATAACGAGTCATTTACATAAATAAGGCCAACTACTTTGTCACAATCAACTGGTAAAATGATATGCATCTTAACTTAGCTAAATGCAAATATTTCTGGAAGAACCTCTCCCAAGTCTGCTATAATTTTTAAAGTTTTAATTTTTTAAAGTTACTAATTTTTAATTTTACAAAAAAAACTCCTTTGGAAAATATCATGGAAAATAAGAAGAGTGCCTCTCGATCTTTCTCCTTGTGGTTACACTCATATTTATGCATCCACAGATAGAATATGGTAATGTATTTCAAAAATTGAAACATAAATGGTATGCTACTCTGCATCTCACTTGGTTTTCACTCCACAATACATCTTGGAGCATTCCCACATTTAGTACTTATGAATCCACTGTGTACTATTGAAGGCAGGGATTTTATCTGCTGAGCGTGTTTCTCACGTGTAGAACAGGGACTGACAAATGAGTGCCCCATAGATGTCTGGGATGCTGGAGAAAGGATCATACTGAGGAGACAGGCCATGTAGAGTAGAAAGAGAGGGGCCTGTGGCTTGGGTTCCCTCACCCTTTATTGCAGGGTAGAGTGGGCTAGGTGACTTCTTGGCCCATGTGTTAGATTGCTCTTCAGCAGAGATGTTTTGAACAGGCCTGGGCCCCACCCCAGACCAATGAAATAAGACTCTCTAGGGTTGGGGTCTGGGGTCTGAAGTTTGAAAAGTTCTTCTGGTATTTTGAAGAGCAAAACATAGACTGTAAACAATAATGATGTCATTATGATGAGCCCTCTGACCCTAAACAACGTCTGAGACTGTGTCTTGCTTTAATGAATGTGGAAGGTTAATTTACTAAAATGTTAACTTCTGTTTTCTCCTCCCTATTATGAATACTGTTGCATCCCTGTTATCTTCTGGTAAACAGTAAGTTATCCTTAGTCAATAAATATTTGCTGGAAATAAGCTGTCAGTGAATAGAAAGACAGTGAATTAAAGGTGTTTTCTTTCCTCTTCCCCAAGAAGGTGTTCTTTGTCAAGGCTTCTTGGCCAATGCAGGAGGCTAATGGGAGCTTATAGGAGGCTGAGAGGAGACTTGTTTTTCTCTTCTGGCCTGTCCTGAACCTGTAGTGCCAAAGGCCTGGGATAGCAAGGTCTGACTGGGGATGGGAATGGCTACTGGGAATTCTAAGGGAGATGTCCAATAAAGCCTGTGAGCTGGGTAAGGCAGTGCTAACGGACAGAAGAAGGAACAGGGGAGGGTGGTGATCACTCCTTTGGGTCTGCCTGGGCATCAGCGCCCAGGTGATCCAGTTTCACCAGACACCATGAACAAGTAGCCTACTGGGAGATTTTCCGTGCCCCAGGAAAAACCTACTCCCAACTCAATTAAACTGACATGGGGCAGATGGTAGGAGGTCAGGAGGGGACAAAAACACAAATGAGATTGACTACACATCATTGCAGAAGCAAAAGAACCTGTAATTAACCTGGGTTTCACCTAAAAAAAGCACCAAATTTTCATTTGAAATCAAGAATGCTAAATTTAGTTTTAGAACAACAATTCAGAATTGAATTAAACAACATTTGATTAGATGTTTGCTCACTAGGCTGGAGACATAATGGTAACATGCTGCTGTAAGTCATAAAGTTATGAGAGTTATATTTTATAAATGATGTTACATGACTTTATGTATTTTAATAATAGATAAACTGATGTGACTTTTGATTGTGGCTGAATATTTTTGTTTGGAAATTGTGGGATTAGTTCTTTGAAAGAACATAAAGAACTTCCACCATAAAAAAGGATTGGTTAAGTAACTTCTTGGTTCAATATTTGATTCAGACTATGAAATAGTCTAGCTTTGATTCAGGACATGAAATATACAATTATTTTGGTTTCTATGATATGCACATTAATTATGCACATTGTAATGCACAGTTGTGTCCAGGGGGGAAAAAAGCGACAGTGACATGATGGTAGCTGCATCTGCCACTTCACCATGGTGCCAAGTCATGGTCACTGCTCTCACGGGGGTTCTCTCTCTTCTGGGCTGTCTCTGCAGTGGGCAGAATCCCCCATACAGAGGATTTGCCTCTGGTACCCCTCACCATGGGATGGTAATAGACCATTATCATTATCTCCCCACATACTATTTCCTGAGCACTTAAGAACTCAACAAATTGTGATGGAGACAGGTTCCAAATTATCTTCCAGGAGGTGTCTGAGAAATCCAGTAGCTGTCATGAAAGAAAAACATATCCCTGACTTTGAAAATGGTGAACTGAGATTGCTTGATTTCTTGATATTATGCTAGAGAATTTTCTTATTAGTCTTTTGGATCCCTATATTAGTTTTCTAGGGCTGAAAAAACTGGGTAGCTTAAAACAACATAAAATTAGTCTCTCAGAGTTCTGGAGGCTGGAAGTCCAAAATCAAGTGGTACTCCCCCCTGATAGCTCCAGGGGAGAATCTGTTCCATGCTTCTTCTAGTATTAAGTGGCTTCAGGTGGTAAGTTTATAGACATATCACTCTGTTGTGCCTTCTCTTCTCTCTTAACATCCCTGCCCTTCTCTTATGAGGTAATATGATTGCACTTAGGGGCCCACCTAAATAGAATAGAAATGTTTCCAAGTCTCAAGATTGGTAATGTAATCACATCTATGCCACATATGGAATATTTATAGGTTCTGGTAAGTATGCCATAATTCAGTTCACTAAAGCCCTCATATGATAATCTTGGGTCATAATATATTTGATTAATAAATATAAAGGTGCAGGTAATATAACTTTTTTTGGGGGGAAGTACTGGAATTTGAACACAGGGCTTCATTTTGTGAGGCAGACACTCTATTACTTTAGCTACACCTCTAGCCCTTTTAGCTCTGGTTATTTTGGAGATAAGGTCTCACTTTTGGCCAACCTGGACTACGCTCCTCCTATTTTATGCCTCCCATGAGAGATGGGCAAGCAGGTGTCAACATGCCTAATTATGGGTTGACATGAGATCTCACCAACATTTTGCCCATCTGGCCTAGAACTGAGATCCTTCTAGTCTCAGCTTCCCTGTAGCTAGGATTACAGGCCTCAGTCAATGGTGCTCAGTGAATTTGCAAGACTGCAAAGTCATTAGGATGCTACAGCCCAGGAGAGAAGTTAAGTCTAAAGGTTATTCTATCTAATTGCCTTGTAGAAAGTTACCCAATCTTGTATCTGACTTGGCAAACTGAGTTTGGCACTTTTTTCCCAGCTGGCTACATAAAGCTCTGTTCCTCAATGCTTTGCTTTTGGAACCAACTCTTTTGTCTTCCTACTGGTTTCTTCATTGTTAACATAAACAAACAAATCTTAAAAATGTGGATACATGATAAGAAATAAACTTTTAAGTACTTCACAAAGTTATTTCTTTGTATACCATCAAATAAATGGAAACATAGCTTGTGTTTATGTGCTACAGGAATAGATATTGTTAAAATGTCCATACCAAACAAAGCAAGCTCCAGATTAACACAATCTCTTTTAAAATACCAATGACATTCATCACAAAATAGGAACAAAAGTCTTAAAATATGTATTGAATAAGAAAAGATCATGAATTGCCAAAACAATCTTGAGCAAAATGAATAAAGTTGGAGATATCATACCACCTGATCTAAAAACACTACAAAGGTATAGTAAATAAAACAGCATAACATGAAAAAAGACATATAGACCAATGTAACAGAATAGAGGGCCCTAAAATGAATCTATTCACTTATTTTCAACTGATTTTTGATAAAGGTGCCAAAAAATGCACAATGTGGAATTTATCTCTACAATAAACAGTGCTGGGATAATTAGATATATATATGCAGATGAATGAAATTAGACCCTTAGCTTACATTACATACAAAAAATAATTTAAAATAAGTTAAAGCCAAATGTAAGACCACAAACTATGAAACTTCAAGAAAATAAAAACAAAGGAAGAAATCTCCATTATATTGATTGGGACAGTGATGTTTTGGGGCATGACCTAAAAGCAAATGTAACAAAAGCAAAAGTAGCCAAATGGGTTTGCATAAAATTAAAAGCCTTTTGCACAGCAAAGGAAAAAATTTGGAGTGTAGGACAAGCTACAGAGTGTGAAAAAGTATTTGCATCTGGGAAGAGGTTAACTTTCAAAATTTATAAAGAACTCCAACAACTCAATTGTGAGAAAAAAAGCCCTATTAAAAATGACCAAAAGATCCCGAATAGACACTTTTGAAAAGAAGACATACAAATGGCAAACAAGTACATGAAAAAATATTTAACATCACTAATCATCAAGAAAATGCAAATCAAAACCATAGTAAGATATCACTTTATATTGTTAGAAGGGCTTTTATCAAAAAGACAGAACAAGTGTTTGAGAACATGTGGAGGAAAGGGAACTCATATGCACTATTGGTGGGAATATAAATTTGTATTCTATTATAAAAACTGTATGGAGGTTCCCCCAAAAAATTAAAAATAGAAGTATCATATGAATCAACAGTCCTACTAGGTACATGTATAAAGGAGATGAAATCAGTATGTTGAAGGACATCTGCACTCACATGTTCATTGCAGCACTACTTACAATAGCCAAGGAACACAAAAGACCTATGTCTTTTCTTTATTCATCCAATGATGATCAAATGATGAATAAAGAAAAAGTGGTGTATATGCACCATGAAAAACCATTCAACCTTAAAAAAGGAGGAAATCTCATCATTTGTGACACAGATGGAAAGAAAGAAGCCAGACACCAGAAGATAAATGTCACATACTCTCACTCATGGGTCATCTAAAAGAGTTGAACTCATGGAAGGGGAGAGTAGAACAGTAATTACCAGGGGCTCGTGTGGATGGGGAAATATTGATCAAAGGATATAAAATTTCATTTAGAAAAGAAGAATAATTTCAGAAATCTATTATACAACTTGGTGATTATAGTTAATAACAATATATTATTCTATCTCTCTCTGTCTCTCTTTCTCTCTCGTGGCATTGGGCATCAGGGCCTTTTGCATGCTAGGCAAATATTATACCATTTGAGCCACACTCCCAGCCTTTTTGTTTGTATTTTTGTTTTGTTTTGTTTTTGAGATAGGTCTTGCTAACTTTGCCCCAGCTGACCTTAAATTTTTAATCTTCCTGCCTCCACCTCCTGAGTAAGTGTGATTATAGGTGTATACCACCATGCCTGGCTTATGTTCTTGAAAATCATCAAGAGAAATTTTAAGTGCTTTCCCTACAAAAAAATATATGAGTTAATAGCTATACTAATTAGATCAAATGAGCTATTCCACAATGTATATATATTTTAGAACATCATGTTATAAATGATAAATATATATAATTTTCATTTGCCAATGAAACAATCAATTATTTAAAAAGATAAAATTTGTGAATATTTATAAAATCATGAATGACCCATGAATGGTGTTAAAAGAAAAAGAAAGCACTAATATTTTTGCTCAAGACATTGTCTTTTATTAGCAGGCACTTTCATCAGTGAAAAAGGGTCTGCTTTTCTGTAAGCTGACCTAACAGGACTCCATAACTGTCACTTGCATCTTCCCTTCATCAATGTTTCATGACCCAGCTGGGTTATGAATCATAGGACACAAAGGGCACCATATATCAGGAGGAAGAGGCACTGTCTCTCTCTCTCAGGATTCTAGGCTTATAGTTCATATTCGCTTTTCCACTTAAAGCAGCAAGTGCAAATAGAATCTCACTGTGCAAATGACATTTTATTTTGATAGTACAATTACTATTTAGGGAAATGCTATTTTTCACATTGTTAGAAAGGCCTTAGGTTATTACTAAAACAAGTGTTATCTACCTCACTTTTTTTTTTTTTGCCTGAGAAAGCATAAGATAAATGCTATGAACCATAGGTAAATTCTGAATGTAAACAGAAGCAGTTTCAAACAGATTAGCATGCAATAAAAAGTTCTTAAATTTTCCCACAATTTAGCAATACGCCAGACATGCTGGTTAAGGACTGAGGTTATAGCACAAATAATTAAATCATGAAGGCTTCCTTCCAACAAAGACATTTTAAAAAAAATCTAAGTTGATTATAAGAAAAACCTGTAATTTAGAATGTACATATCACTAACACTTGTAAAATGTTGATATTACTTGGTACTTAAATAGAGGTATAGGTACAGTTACACCCATAAGTTTGAGTTGCAGCTGTTCGGACAACAAAACTGTTATGTATCTGTGGTTCTTAAACATTAGGGGCCATCAGAGTCATCTGCAAGGACTTGTTAAAATGCAGACTGCTGTACTCCAGAGGTGGAGATAGGAGGATTGCAAGGCCAGCCCTGGCAAAAGCTAGACTCTATCTCAAAAAAACAAGCTGGAGGGAGTGAATTCAAGTATGACATATTTGATATATTGTAAGAACTTTTATAAATGCCATAATGTACCCACAGCATAACAATAAAACTAAACAAAACAAAACAACAAGCTGAGAGTAGTGGCTGATGCCTCTGGTCCTAGCTACTGGAGAGGCAGAAGTAGGAGGATCGTGGTCCTCAAGAGAATCTATCTGAAAAACTTGAAAAAAAAAAAAAAAAGAAGCCTACAAAAGAACGGAGTGTGGCTCAAGTGGTAGAGCACTTGCTTAGCAAGCATAAGGCCCTGAGTTGAATCTCGAGTACACACCTCCTCAATAAACCCCAAAACAACAATGACAAAAACCAACAGATTGCTGAGTCCCTTCCTCAGGATGTCTGATTCAGAGGTCCCAAATGTGCATTTCTAACAGGTTCCCAGGTGATGTGAGCTGCAGACCACATGGAGAACCTCTGGCCTGTATTGGCATGGTGTGTGCACGGGCAGCACTCTGGAGCTCACTGATGCACTCTAATATGTCCACTTCTGTTCTTTTTCGCATGATTTTGAAAAATGCTCCACAGTTATAGCAACGTTCCAGAAATATCTTGGCTTTAAAAATGACATTTTAATTGGCTTAAGCTAATTGGATCTTAGCACATTATAGTTTTCAAAGAAGAAAGCCTTTACTTCCCCCAACTGTTGATTGTTCTGAATGATAAGCAATAGGTAAAGGAGAGAAGACTTTAACTACTCTTTAAGGGAACTATTGTATTTTATCCTCTTTATTCAAATTTATGATTGAGATGGAAATTATGATTTGAAAATCACTTTGTTTGTGGCTGTGGCTGTCTAACATGACTGCTGACTAACCACTCTGATGGCTATTCACAACCTCTCATACAATTGCCTTTACGTTATTAGTAACGATCTCCCACCAAATGCACTTTGAAAGCTCAGTAGTCTTTCAAAAGAAATTAAAGGAGAAAGGAATGCTCTTAACTGTGTAACAACTTGCAGACATTGGTGACAGTATGCGTGCGTGGTATGAAGGCCCAGTCTCTGGAGTCAGACCATCTGAGGCCAGATCCTAGTTTACCACTCACTGCTAGTTAGTTGGTAACTTTGGACAAATTCCCTAATCTCTATGTTCTCATTTACAGAGCATATAGTCACTTGGAGAGTCTCTATAAGAATCGAGTATAATAAATCATATAATTACAAATACATAGTACATAGTAAGTGTTCAATAAAATTTGGCTTTTGTTATTAAGTTTTTGGTTAGTTCCTACCATGTGTGATTAGCAATTCACTATAAAAACCTATGTTTGGAGCACTTTTGTTTAGTGATAGGTGGGGGCTACTTGAATTCTCATTCTAGAATAGGTCTTTAACTTAAACTTTAGCCTCACTGAGATACTCAGAACTTTTTTTTCTTAACCAGTCAACAGACATTTATCATGGGAGACACACACAAGAAAACTGTCCCTCACGTGTAAAGAACAAATTCCTTTATAGAGGACGTAGAGGCAAGCACAAAGTCCTTACCTCCATCCAGTAATGAAATTCTATGTAGAATATCAAGGCAAATAAGAGGTGATTTTGAAAGATGACACACATAGTGCATCATCAGGCATAATGACCAGCTATTACTGAAACTAGTTAAAAAATTATCAGAAATACAACTTTGTGTACTCTTCTGCCTTTAATTAACCGTTGGCAACCATTGTTAAATTTGGTAAGTGTTATTCTGGCTTTTTGTTAGCTAGCTTCCCCATAGTTTTCACTTTAACAAACATTTGTTGAGAGCTACTGTGTGTTGATTTCTTACTATGTTGAAAATGATCTCTCAGATTTCTTTCCTTTTTTTCCTTTCTCCCATCTTTGTTTCCTTCCTTCTTTATTGATAACTTTCTGTGTGTGACCCAGAGGGGAAAAGGGATGTTGATATTCCGGTACTGTTGTCCAACAAGCAAAATGATTAATATTTGTAGTGTATCAAATTGTTTTCATTAGACATAAAAGTCTAATAATTCTTATAAACTAACTCATGTAACTTTTTCACTGCCTTTCTATGGCTCTATAGATAGTAGACATTCAGTCACATTTGTTGAACTGAAATGGACTATAGTAGAAGCCATCAGCTTTTCTAAAAGTAAGGGGTTGAGAATAAATTTAAAGAATGAATTGTATGTGGCAACCAATCAAATAGCAGTCGTAATATGTCTTACATAGGTTCTAAAAGAAAGTGATGTTCTGTAAAATCACTTTGTTCATATTAACCTTATAGAAGTAAGTAATAACTGGGGTTTGCAATCAGAAGGGAAATAGGTGATTTGTAAATTATCTCAAGTGGATAAGCATGGTGGCTGTTACAAGGTGGTCTGTAGTTAAGAGCAAGGGCTTTAGAAATAGAGGAGTAATTTGAATACTGGCTCCTCTCCTCTTTAGATGTGCAACCTTGGGAAAATTACTTCTCTCTAAGATGCATTTTTCATCTGTGAAATGGAGATAGTATTAAGTCCCAAGGTCATTGTAAGCATTTCAAATAATATGTAAGAAATACAATCTTAACTACACACATGAAGTGAGCATGTAATAAATGTCAGTTATTAATATTCATTTCCTTTTATATTATTTATTTAAAAATTTAGAAAACATATCTGCACTTAAAATATAAACTGTTTTGGTTTGTGAGTTACAGGATTGTGACTCAGCATTTGGAGAGCCTCCTGAGCACATTCTGGTGAAATCTAATTATGCTTTGCAAAAGCCCATCTTGGAGTTCCCCTTTCATTGTCTGATTTGGACAAAAAAAGCTTGGACCATCATTTTCCATAAGAAGCTGAATTCTTTTCCCTTTGCCTTACCAATCACTATTTTATCCTGATTATGAAAAAAGCTAATTTTACATCATTACTTTCTGTGTTTTCTTCAATTCTTTCAATGTTTCTAGTGTTTTCTTCAATTTTTTCAATGTTTCTAATTTTTCAGATTGTCTGGTTTCTTCAAGCAATTACTCTAGGAAATACTATTTACACAGTTCGCACAGGTATCAAGAAAACTGTATACTTAAATATATACAAATTATGTAATTTGTTATAATTTCTTGCCACTCTAATTTGTGTATTCAAAACACTATTTAGAAAAGACTATACTATGTACTAGTTTTCCCTTTTCCTCATCTTGAAAATAAATTGAGAAAACATAAGAATCCTTCACATTGGGGGTTTCCAATTTCTGTGTGATTCTGAAATATGATTTTAAAAACAAGACTTGTAAATAGCTCCTCACCTGTTGAGTCATAGCCTAGGATGATTTATAGGGGATGGTGAGAGATAAGAGGACATCTCCTGTGAACCCTCTCAGTGAGAGTGGAACAGTAACAAGTTCTGATGAGCTGAAATGGTTTATTTGAATGGTTTGAAAGTCAGTTGTAAGTTGAATTTTTATTGTCTCTTCATTACACTTTTGCCATATATACACAAAGAAGTCATATATTTAAGAGTACTATGCTTCTAATGGTGAGAACATCGTTTTGTGTTTTATTACAAGTAGATTAATCTGTCTATTCCCTTGCTGCTCCATTTGAATGGCTTGGTGTTTTAAGTGGAGTAATAAACCTGGAATTTATGAAAATTTTCTTATTGAAGCATAGGTTGGAACAAAAACTAGGAGATTATGATTTTCTTTGTTTAGGTAAATCTTGATAAACAAACATGCAATGTCTTTAAAAAATAATTAATCAGAGAGGTAAATTCTTTATAAATAATTAAACCTCCCAAAGGATTCACGAAGGTTTCTCTAGACAGGGAACTCTTATAGTGCTTTTTAGACTACAGTTTGAAAGACAATATAAGGAATTTCCTATTATTTTTCCAAAGCACATTGTGTTTGCTCAAAGTAAGGTATGTTGGTGAGTAAGTAGAAGGGCAGTGTGGTGGAATAGAATCAGACAACCAGTAGGAGATCAGCAGTCATTGGGATAATAAGATAAATGCATTGTGGGTTTCTATGGCAACCAGGGACCCCAGCTGTTCCTCTGCCCCAGCTCCACGTAGAACAGCCCACCTGTGCCAAAATCTCACCCTGCTTTCAAAACAAATGTTTTATTGCTACATTAAATTGTTCCAAGGAATCCAGTTTATGGAACAGTACCAATTACTTTAGCTGAGTCTAAATCTCTGCTGCACTTATCAAGAAATGTTTTTCTAATAAGTGCTGTAGTTTTTCTTTTTAAAAAGATACCCTTAGAACGAGCACAAAGAAATAAAATACATTTTCATGCTACATTTACAATTCATTAAGGTTTTCAGTGAGATTTGTCCAGGAAGTTAGTTGACTTGTTTTCCAGCTGAGTTCTGGGAACAATAATGTCCTCTGTCCTGGAGGGGAGGTGTTGTAGGGGTGCTATTGATGGCTTAGAAAGGTTTCCAGAGGCTTTCCATTTTTTTAGTGTTTCTTCCCTGTCTATGGTCTCTTTCTCTCTGACACTAGTTGTGGGTCCACAGACAAATTTCTTTATTTGACTGTGTCCTAGTTTCTTTGCCTATAAAATGGGGGTGATAATTGAACTTACCTCGTTTGGTCTTTTCTTCAGGATCAAATGATCTAATATATACTAGAAGCTCTAATTGTAGCACACAATATCTGCTATTATCATACTTATTCCTTTATTTTGCCTTGTATTTTCCTTCTTAATCTCAACATCTTATCTGATAAACTCAAGAAATCTCATCTGTTCATTTTTCCCACTGTTTTCTTTAAATATTCAGTCTCATCTCAACTAGATTGTAAAATGCATGAACATGGGTACACACTTCTTAAGAAATTTTTCTGGTTTTAGGTCAAGGCTGTATCCTTGAAATATGTTCAAGGAGATGAAAAGGTTGAGACTGACATTGGCTTTAGAACAATAGGAGAGATGGCCTTAGCCATAGGAGATAAATAGTTAAAGTCAAGTTAGTTACCACTTATACTAGAGTGAGGGTCAAGCTTTGGACAGGGAGGTCTGGTTCATTCCCTACTGCCAACAGTTTGATTTCAGTTAAACTAAAGAGTATTTTTGAGGAGTATCTTTAAAGTGCAGCTAATGATAACGTGTAAGATTATCTGAGTGTTACCTATAGCACATGAAAAGCACACAGTTAAGTTCTTAATGCTTTGTGGGCACTCCCAATGGTAGCTCTTATTATTATCATTATTATTGCTAATACTAGAATAATATATTCTTTGGCATGAAATTTATTTAATGTGACAGTCAGAATACTGATGTATTATACCTTATTCTACAGGGCATAGATGTGAATGAACACTCAGGAAGTGATTTCCTCTTTGTGTTCTGTTACATAAATAGTGCTAATACTGGAGTAGAATAGATTTTGCATTGCAAAATAGTGGCACAGTAAATAGCAGAACATGGAAAAACTGCTAAGTACACAGTGAATTCATTAACACATTTTCTAGCCATATATATATATATATATATAATTATATATGTATATAAAATGTAGGTATAAAATCGGTTATTCTAAGTGTTGAGGCAGCTACAGAAATGTGAAGTTCAGGAAATACTTCAAAATTTTTGTGAAAAACTAAAATAAAATATTCATAACATATTATCTACTAGAACAAATGGATTCACTGAAGAATTGGTGTTGTTACCTGTGCTGGAGCCACTAATTCCAACTCTGAAGCTGACTCAGAATTGAGGGCACTTTTCCCACCACTCAGCTCTGGTTGAGATCTGTGCTCAGAGGACCTGTAAGGATCCATTAAGGAAATTAATATATATCAAGAGCAAATTTAGCTAGAAATCTAGCCAAGAAACCTAGTTAATTTGGATCATTGAAAGCCATGGCAACATGTCTCTCATCAGAATTCTGATGAATAAGGTAAGTTTTATAAACTTCTATTATGACCGTTTTCAAAATGTAAGTGGTGGCAATGTGCAAAGTGTTATTGTTTTTGATTAATTTAGAATTCAGTTCAACAATGTGAAAAAAAGAAAATAGATACAATGCCATTTTATGAAAAACATTTTTTTTTGTGAGGGACACCTCACAAAGTATCTTATGTAGAATTTGAACGATGACAATAGTGGGCATGTGCAAGGGAAACAGGAAACTAAAATAGGATCTGCCCTTTAAAAATCTCTAAAAACATGGCAAATCTCAGTTGGCCAGATCTTCTCATGAGTATCCATGGATTATCCTTAATTATGGAATTATGTGACAGTCAATGATTGAGAAAGCCAGAAAAGATTACTTGAATACCCAGAAAAACTTAACCGAACTATCATTTATGTAATATATTATGAATACTCAAACATATGTATACATATGCACTTACTTTGACTAATAGCTCAGCTATACATTCAGAAAATTATCAACAAATGTTGACTCATGATCCTCCTCAAATCCTTATTGACTGAATTGACTTAATTTTTGACAATCAGATAAAATAATATAGAGTTTCTAGAAGCCATAGCAATTCACATTGTTATTATACACGACACCAAATATTTGGATGAACTTAGCTCATAGCTACTTCAGTACATGCCCCTATAGCTGATACATACACACCTATTTTCTGGTATCAAATTATCTTACCATAAGAGCTCTTTTGATCCCGTTCTAGATGAACATGACTTTCTCTCTGCCATTGGATGCCCCTTGCTATTTCGATCTCCATGAAACTTAACATCATCCCATTTTTCCAATTGTGTTTGAATGTCTACTAAGGAAAAAGAAAAGGGATACGGGAGCCGAGGGGAGAGTATGAGGTGCAGAGAGAAAAGAGATTGATTAAGATTGAGAAGTCTTATCCAAGCAAACTTTACTCAACCCATGGTTGCAAGACCCAAGAGCAATCTTTTACCTTTTCAATGTGGCAGGAAATTTAATTAAAACATACAGATCTAAATGAAAATGAGACCTGTTAAGATAAATAGATTTTTTTTTCTTGGCAGTAGTGGGGCTTGAACTCAGGGTTTCATGCTTGTTAGGTAGGGGCTCTACTGCTTGAGCCATGCCTCCATCCCCATAAATGGATCATTTTTACAGTTGAAGCAATTGAATTGTTTTTTACCTGAATGTGGTTCAAGAACTATGTGTATTTTGAATCATGTAAATGAGTCCATGGGGTCTGGTATAGAATGTGCACATGGAGAACCATCTACCAGCCTCCACTTAAGGACTGGCTATAGAACACTTCTAATATGTTTCTAGAAAGAAATTAGGCTTAAAGAGATGAACTTTAATGTTAAAAGGAGGTGAGAAGAAACCAGAAGAGACTGACTAGACTGCTTAACTTTTCACCAAAGAACAGAATTTATATTTGGGGGGAGACAGAAGAAATCAAGAGAATGCTAAAATCATTTTTTCTCTGTGGCTTAATTCTTACAGATAAGGATCCTAGCTGGATTCTCTCTCATTAATTGACATGTGACTGAACTTAATCTTGGGTTCCAGTTTTTTCATCTACAAAAAAAGATTTGCAGTTGATGCCCTCCAAGGTTTTAGGCTTCTTTTTAAAAACTATGGTAAAATATACATAACAAAATGTACTCATGTATGAAGATGGAAAAATGAGACCTGCTGAAACTGTTTTAAGAAGTGAGGGAGGTAGAATAAAGGAGAATGACGGAAGGGGTGAATATAACTAAGATACATTGTAAGAACTTTTGCAAATGTTACAATGTATCCCTAGTACAACAGTAATATGATAATAAAAAAGACATTAAAGTTAGAATTTCACAAATAAATTTACATGAAAATAAAAAATCCCAAACCCCAAATTTACCAATTTAGCCATCTTTAAGTGTACGAGTCAGTGGTATTATTCACATTGTGGTGGAAATCATCAGGTTGGTTAAACACTAATTCCTCCCCACCAAACTCTGGTAACTTCTCTACCTTCTGGCTCTATGAGTGGAACTGCTCAAAATTATGTCTGAATATATAATCTGTCTTATATATATATATATATATATATATATATATATATATGTTTATATATATATGTTTATGCATGCATGTATATATGCTGTTTGTCCTGTTATGTCTGGCTTATTTCCCTTAGCACGATGTCTTTGAGGTTCATCCATGTTGTAGTATGAAACATAATTCATGACTTTTTGAGGATGAACAGTAGTTCATTGTATGTATACACCACTGTTTATCCAGCCATCCAATTGTCATACAAAAGTCAGACACATCTTGTGATTATTGTGACTGATACTGCTATTTTCCAAGGTGGTTTTACAGTAAATATTGTTGCAATTTATTCATGGAACTCTTTTCCAGAGGTAGAGATATAAAATTTGCATTCACATGATTATTGTATTACAGCATAACATAGTAATAATATATCCTTTTTGGGGGTGAGACAGTATTGGGGATTGAACCTAGGACCTTGTGCTTTTTATACAAACATTCTACTGCTTGAGCTATGCCCCCAGCTCTTTTTTCTTTTTTAAAAAAAATGTTTTTGAGATAGGATCTCACTAACTTTGCCTGGCCTTGAACTCATGATTCTCCCGCCTCCACCTCTTCAGTAGCTGGGATTATAGGTGTGCACCTTATGGCTGACTTTCTCCCCCAATGTTAAACGTATGGCATTCAAGGACTCACATTACCTGGCCCCTAGTGAACCTCAGACATTTTTCTTACCATCTTACTGTTTTTTTCATTAGTAAAAATGTCCTGCCCTGTCCTCCCTTCCTTCCTTCCCATCCAATTTTTTCACCTGGCAAATTCCTACTCATCACATAAGACTCTGTTCACATTGTATCTTATATAAGGCACCTTCTCCATCTCCCTGGCTGCGTCCAGGGCAATATGAAGGTGCTCATGTAGTAACTAATTTGAGTGGCTGTATCATAGCAATTGTCTAAAATAGTATAATCATTTAATTATTTTTCTACCTTCCTTCTAAACTGTAAATCTACAAGGGGCAGAGAGCTTATATTTTCTTTGTATTCCTAGCACATGGTAAGTGCTAGTACGTAAGTCCAGAACATAGTAGCTACTCAGAGAAATGTATATTGGACAAATGAGTAAGTTAATTCATGACCATCTAACCTATATAAATATATATCCTACTTATTTTTCACAATCTTTTTTTTTGTGGTACTGGGGCTTGAACTCAGGGCCTTCACTTTGAGCCACTCCACCAGCCCCATTTTTGTGAAGGTTTTTTTGAGATAGGGTCTTGCGAACTATTTGCCCAAACTGGCATTGAACTGTGATCTTCCTGATCTCTGTCTCCTGAGTAGCTAGGATTACAGGTGTGAGCCACCGGTGCCTGGCTATTTTTCACAATGTTTTGGATAAACTACATATGCACCTCTAATGAATATATATTTATATGTACATATATACATATACTCACATCCCCCCCATACAAACCAGTTAGTCCCAGTCAGAAGAGACAGCTTTCTGAAATACATACCACTTCTCTTTCTCCTGAGAAAAGAGAGCTTGATTTGACCGATTCTATGACCTCGGGTCTAAGCTGTCTTTTTCTCGGGAGGAAATAGAGTACAAAGGATAAAAGTATGGGCTTTGAAGTTAACTCGAGTTAGGTACAAATTCCAGTTCTTCCTCTTACTAATTGTGAGATCTTACTGTGACTTAAACTTTAAAACGTGGTTTCTCACATAATTCACAGTTGCAATGATTTAAAGAGGTGATATATGTAAACCATGTAGCATGATTCCTAGACAACACTAAATGGTAGTTATTATTATTGTCTTGGGCAGGTCTCTAAACCTGTTAGATGCTATTTTCCCTGGGTCATGTGATGGAGAAGCTTTCTGTGTGTCTCTCTCCTGTTCTAGACTGAGTGCTCCTGCAGAGCAAGGTGGACCATTTACTTTAACTTGTAACTCCAGTCCCTAGCACGGTGCCTGGTGTCTATCTCAGTACATATGGATTGAATACATAAGTGGATGAATCAATGCCAGTTATGCAAAGTCGAGCTCCCCAATGGCTATATAATCCAAGCACAAAAGAAGGTGTGTCCTGCCCAGTTTCCTACATGGACTTCATCTTTTCTGTTCCTTTGCTTACTGTTTAATGTCATCTGTGGGACTTCCCTGTTGTATCATCACCAGCAGGAAAAGGTTGAGCAGTGGCTGCTGCCAACAACTACCTTACCTAAATCTAAGGATGAAGTGTCTGGGGCTCGGAGGGGCTGGCCTCTCTGCTCAGCATCTGTGCTAATGAGGTCAGATCCATCAGCCTTTTTCTTGAGGGATGAGGTTTTTGATGAGGGCTCAGACTTCTTGGCTTTGGTTTGGGTTTGAGAGACTGGTTCACTCAGGTCGAGGAGATCTAAGCCAGTGGTCAACACTATGAGAAACAGAAGAGTTGAAGATAAGACCATTTGTTGCTCTGCAGTTATTTTTTTAAAAAATAGGTTTCAGTTGGGTACACAGGGATCTTGGTGTTTTATAGGATAGTTTAGACACACCAAATTAAGTTGGCTCCCCATTGATTTATAAAGACAGTCTGTTTGGCTGGGAAGTTTGCTGTATGTTCCTCTATATTTAGCACAAGTACAAATCAGTGAAGCAGGGCTTAGACCAGTCTCGGCAGTGATGAAGTTTGAGTGAAATTAAAATGATAAAATTGAATCTGAGTTCAAGTATAAATGACTTTATTGTTTTGCTTCATTTTTAGTGAAAGTTTAAATTGTTTTTTCCAGAAAAGGGTCAACCTGTCATTTTCAGAGATTTAGTGAAGTTTCTGAATGTCTTTCATAAACAGTGAAGTATATGGGGTATAAAAGAAAGCTGTTAATCATCTTTTATTTAATTAAGCATCTCAATCAGAAAATGGCATGCTATTTGGGCTCACACTGGAGAGGTGTTTTATAATCCACAGTTGATGAATAGGTACACACGTTAATGTTTTGCTGTTTAACACGCAAGTTTAAAATTCAATGTAACCAACTATAAAACTGGTACACTTTTACTTCATAGCAGGTTGATTACATTGTATTTAATACTTTAATGAAGGTAGAAAATAATTTGTTCCAATGCAAAGCTAGGCAAATGAGAATTAAAAAGGCAAGTTTTGTAACCTTCAGATCTTTCCTTTTCAGGCAAGTAACTAGTATTTGACAAGTTTGTCGTGAGAAATAGAAAATTAAAGTTGGAGAAAGTACTTCCAGCCCTCTGTCTCTACTAGCTTCTGCTGTTTCACCACTTCATCACTAGAGAGGCTGGCTGTGGAACAGTCCTGGTGTCTTCCTGGCCTGGGACTCTTCACCCAGCTGGCTTAGGAAAGCCACTGGAGGACAGATAAACTCCTGTGTTGACCTTTCCCTGCCATCCAGAATAGTGACCATACATTTCTCCTCCATCCCATCCTAGCTTTTCCTCTAGATGGAGAGGGGATTTGGTTGATGAGTCAACACCCTTCCATCTGTTCTCCCCTTGCACACAAGGCAGAGTCGGGGCTCAATTGAACTCACAACCAAGATTTCTTTACTTCTGCATACCTTGCGTCAGCTAACCATGCCTGTGGGATCCTCAGGATATGGATGGAGCGTTATTTATTTCAATTTTTTTGTGTGTGTGTGTGTGCTGTACTGGGGATTGAACCCAGGGCCTTGTGTCTGCTAGGCAAGCACTCCATATTTTAAGGCACATAACTAAGCCTTTTGTTTTTATTTTGTTTTTGAGATAGGGTATCCCTAACTTGGCCCAGACAGCTTGCAATTCTTCTGCCTCCACCTCCCCAGTAGCTGGGATCGCAGGTGAATAATGCCACCCCATTTGAAGCTTGAAACTGTTCGTCATCTTGTCTTCAGAGTCAGTGACTGGGTGGTGCTGGCAAAGTGAAAAGATCTGACTCAACCAGTTTAGTGTGTGCCTTGAGGTAAGTTTCTTGACAAGTCTGAGCTTCAGGTTTCTCATCTTTTAGATATGAGATGAGGATTAAATGACCTAATGTACATTACATGCTAGGCTTATGGGAGGTACTCAGTAAATGTTATTTCTGGGCTAGGTGTGCAGTTAGTTCAGTGACACGGTGCTTACCTACCTACACGTGAGGTTCTGGGTTCCATCCTCAGCGCTCCCACCCCACACACAAATGTTATTTCTATTGTTGGAGGCCAATTTTCAAGGCTTTCCCCTTTCATTTTGTTGTTCTCTTCCTAGTTTCCTCATTCCTTTCTATTTCAGGCACAAATCAGATCCACACACTGACACAGAGAGGAAATACTACTGGGAATCAAACTGAAGATGAGACAAAGATACTGGTTCTACAGAGGATTCTATGAAGTAAATTTATCATAAAATGTCCTGAAAGTGTCAACTTATCTCAACTAAGTCTTCCTGAGAAGATGGGAGCCACTTTCTAACACTAAGATTCTTTGAGATATGAGAAGTGTTTTGTGGTTAAGAAGTACTTGAATGTGGAGGAACAAGAAGTGGCTTTCAGAACTAACTTTAGCTTAATGTCTAAAATCTAAGCATGGCAGACAGCCAAGATGGGCTAGGATGCCACACACTTCTTATCCACCGAATGTTTAAGTAGAAATTTCCAGACATGGTTAGGTTGGCAAGGGTTCTAGGCCAATGTGACTTCTGTATAATAGAAGGAAGGAAGGTGCCGACAGTCTCAGTGATGGCATAGAAGCTTTTGTAATAACTGTACAAACAATTAAGAATTAGTCATTTGTTCCTTGTCTTCTCTTAGAAACAAATTATATAGGAATCATCTTCTTGTGCACAGAAAGCACATTTGTTACAAAATAATAACTAGTGAACACTAATTTAATTCTGTATCTGCTTTTCACCATTCAGAATAAATGAATTCCTAAAAGAGTGTATTCAAACTTGGCTCAGTCACGTTCTTTTCTTCTCTAAAGTGTCCCAGGCACTTCCTGTGTTTGTTTTGAGCTCTTTCTTTCCTCTGTTCCCTGCACATGAGAAACCAATGCCTGGCACATACACAGGCCTTACTTGTTACTCGGTTGATGAAAGAGGTGTCTTGGAGTTCAAATGGCAAGCTTTGAAGCTGAGAGTCCCCAAGCACCACAATTCCCCAAACAGAAAAGGCTAGGTGCAGCCTTTCACTCTCTGAGGAAGACAAACCACAGTTTAGTGGGAGTATGTCCTTTAGTTAAGTCTTAAAAATAATTATTTGTAATTCCAGCTATTTGAAAGGCAGAGATGGGAGGATCATAACTTGAGGCCAACATTGGGCAAACAAATGTTAGTGAGACCCTATCTCAAAGAACAAGCCAGATGTGGTGACTCATTTCTGTAATCCTAACTACATGAGAGCTGGAGGTAGGAGGACTGGCCAAGGCTGTTCTGGGCAAAAGTGTAAGACCTTATCCCACAAGTGCTCTTATAAATGGGATTCAGGAGGGTCAGTCAGAGAAGAATCTATGAAGATGAACTGAGTTGGTTTTGAAGAAGCTACACTGCTTGTTTTGAAGATGGAGGAAGGAGCCATAAGTCAACAAATTATAGGGCCTTCTAGATCTGTAGAAAGCAAGAAAATGAATCCTCCTAGAGCCTCCAGAAGGAATGTGGACTGATGGGATCTTCAGAGGAGGACTTCCCACTTCCAGAACTTTAAGATAATAAACTTGTGTTATTTTAGGGCACTAAAATTGTGGTAATTTGTTGCAGCAACAATAAGAAACTAATATAGCTGGCGTGTTGGTGTCCACATGCACCCTAAGTCTGTGTGCTTCGCCACTCCTGTCTAGATTCATCTGAACCTGGAGGCAGTGTGAGGATGCTATTGAGATCGTGAGGGTTTTTTTTTTTTTTTAAACTTTTCAATTATTTGTCAGTCTGCAGAGTCTGAGGCATGATTTAAGTAACTGACAATCTAAAAAACTTCCTTTGGATAACATAATTCCATTGGATAAAATTTCCTGAAGATGGAAGGTGGTACATTACCAAAGTGTTTCTAATTGTCTTAAGTATACCTGATTGAAGATCGTGGCCGACTAACTGGCAGGCTCCCACAGGGAACTGGAATTGTATAGAAATGCTAGTTTCCTGGGAAGTGAGGTTACTTAAACATGAAATAGCACCTATTAAGAAGTCTGCTTTGACACTTTGGTGTTAAACACAATACTACTAATATTGCTACAGTGTAATGAAGCATAGTTTAAATAGTTGGCAATCTCAGAAACTTTGAAATAGATGTAGCAAATAGATAACTATACTTAACGAATTTAAACATTTTTTTCTTTTTTATTAGTGTATGGAGTTAAAACTACTCCCCAGGTTTCTAAGTTTTTAAAAGGCGTGCCATTTGGGTTCATGTCTACTTGAACTTCATCAAAAGATATTTTGTAAATATTACATTAATTTTATGATGAAGATATTTTATTAGGTGGCTGTAGCAGGATTGTGAACTTTGTTAAGGGTAGCTCTCCCCTTAAAAGTAGAGGTCTTATACGCAGGTATACAAACCCTAAATGAAGGAGTAAGATTAAATTTTATTAAACCATGAAAAATGTTCCTTCTAAGTAACCGTTCACCCACTGGCTCATGTTAATGGATAAAATACTTTTAGAGTATAATCAATGCAAACCAAGAGCCCTGTTTGTTTAGCAAAGAGTCTGACCTATGTTTCAACATATATTAGATTTATTAGGAGATCACAGAAAAACAAGTTATTGCTGAAAATTTTATAGTACTTCTTGTGCCATATTAAAATCACTCTTTTATTTATTTATTTATTTATTTTTTGAGGCAGGGACTCACTAGGTAGCCCAGACTGGTTTTGAATTTGTATAGTCACTCTTAAAATGTTTATTACTTAGTTACTTTCAGAACATTTGATACATGAATTATATATAATATTTATTTATTTGCCATTTTAAAATCAAAGACTTTAGCACTTATTTTAGCTTATGTAATGTGTATGGATACAGTTTCAGAGGGCCAAAGAATTAGCAGTGTACCTGGATTACATATGAAGTAAAGAGAATTTAGGAAAAAAAAAGGAAAACATCTTTACTTGATTAGCTTGAAGTTATCATCAACAGATAAGAAAAAGTTAATACCAACATAGAAGCAATCAGAAATTTTAAAAAGATAATTGAAAAACTTAAAAAATATAATAAAAACTTCCATGAAGCAAAAGGTATGCTCTTTTAGATATATTAGTGAAAAAAGTTCAATGTTTTGTTTGACCTTTGGAACAATATTTCCTATATCATTTACTTTGTATTGATTTATATTACATTCTTTAGGGATTTAAGAGGTATAATATTTCTACCTTGAGATACACTTTTAAGATTAAAAAACAAACTACCAAGCATGAGTCTTTTTTCAGGACAAAAATTTGTGTGAACCAGATGTACTGAATACTTAGGCTGAGGAGAAAAAGTGTGGAGTTAGTACACCAATTTTCCAGACCTGTTACTTTGTAGGATTTTGTGAATTGAATTATGTTCCCCCAAACTTTATTCTTATGTGGAAGTCTTAACATCTCAGAATGTGACCTCATTTGGAAACATAAGTAAAGATTAGGTCATATAGGAGTAGGAAAAGTCACTATTCAAAAATGATTAGTATCCTTATAAAGATGGGAAATTTGGACATAGTTGTGTAGATGGGAGACATGCACACAGACAAAAGATTAAGCGAAGACTGAAATTATGTGCCATGAACAAAGGGACCACCAGAAAGAAAGGAAGAGAGGCCTGGAACAGGGTCTTTCCAGGAGCATTCAGAGGGAGTTTAGTCCTGCTGACACCTTGATTTGGGGTTTCTAGCCTCCAGAACTATATGACAATAAGCTTCTGCCATTAATCCATTACTTGTGGAACTTTGTTACAGCAGCAATGCTATAGGTATTGGGATTCTAAGAAACTACACCTTCTTTTGATGTTTTTTTTCCTCCAGTATTTCATTAGTGTCCCTTTTATACATGAGACAATGAAGGCAAAAGTAGCTTTTGAGTCAAGTTGTATGTCTCTGTCTCAGAGTGGGACTTTCCTAAGCAACATTGTTCTTATCTGTGGCAACTGGAAAGAGAAGAGCAATTTCTTAGTGCATCCATTTCTCAAGGTTATGAGAAAATATGGCCTATATTTAAAGACACAGGGCTTTTTGTATTTTCTGGGGTAACTCTCAAGATATGGAGGTCTGAGTTCTAGTTTCATAGAGTGAGGATGAATCTGATCTAATAGTATTTGAGCATTTAAATTTCCTGCCTAGAATGTACCAAGTACAAATTTATTTTCTTAATTACTCAAAGTGATAGTTAAATTTAGAAAATGATTGTTTGGGTGTGATATGAAAAGAAATTAATACAATAGAAAAGGAAGTGTCAAGAATACTGTTTTCACCTGATAAGTAACAGAAATGGTCATAGAGTTTACGTGGTGTGAAGCACTTTCATAGGTTGCTTCATTTAATCTGCCCAAGTAATTTTCAAGATTGAGATCTTACCATTGGATAAATGAGGAAACTCAGCAACTTGTCCATGGATACAGAGCTGGGGTTAGAACTCATGGAGTTTGCCCCCAGAAAACATCTTAGACTACACTCTCATTAAGGCCCATCTGTTATTAATTAGTTCCTATTGTTGCAATTTTTAGCATTTTGAAAAAAAATCACAATTTTCTCTTCCTGTGATTTTGTTCACTTATTTCCACCTACAATGAAAATATATAAGCCAACAGTCGGCAAAAGCCAAGATGGCAAAATGGAACAAATTTAAGAAGATAGCATATGACTGTTGTCTTCTTTTTCTATTGAACTCTCCACTGTACATCTGGCAGAATTTTTGATCTTTGATTCTAAACATCATTTTTTCATTCTTATATAAATGACATACCATGGAATATGAATGGTGACCAAATGAGGTCAATTCAGAGAGGCTTCTGTTAAAGAAATGTTATTCATGCTGGTGGCATGCCACTCTCTGGACATAATTTCAGAGAGCCCCTTCCTCTATGTGCAAAGTACTAAGCAGATGAGGGTTCATCGTTTGAATATAGTTAATTCCAGAAGAATGTTCACTAAAATCAGAATTCTCAGGAAATTTGTAAGAGGAAGCAAAGAACACTAAAATGAACCTAGTTTAATACTGTAGTGTGGCTATAGGAAATTTTAATTGTTATTGAAAAGTGCAACATTTTTAAATATTACTGGACTTTTGTTACACAAACATTTCCAGAAATAATTGGGTCATAAACCAGAACTAGAAAAACTGTTCTCTGAAGTAGATGCTTTTGTTTTTAATGTGATGCAACTTGAAATGCAAAGATATAAAGTAGTACAATTATGGTCAGCAAAATTGGCTGGGTAGTATACTTTGTAGTGTCTTACATTATCAACAGTGATTCATTAACTTATGCTGAATCATATGCTCTCAAGTTTCATTTGGTTGCAAACATCATTCCCCACTTAAAATGCCTGAAAGAAAGCACAAGTATATTCTGGCTCAAGTCAACTCTTCTTGAGGCACACTTAAAGGTGAAAGGATTACCGGCTGTATTGGACGTTACTGGCCTTGCAACTGCCTCCGATTTGGTCTCACATAGAAAGTCATCAATGGAGGGACTCAGGAGGGGTCTGCTTTCTTGTTGCTCATTCACCAGCTGAGAACAAATGAACACAGGTGTCAAATGGCATTGTTAAACTGCAGAATCAAATGAATTAAAATGCAGCCTTGCAACAAAATGGGAATAGCAAGCCTACCAAAAATAAATACATACATAAATAAATCATAGGATGGGGGTAAGAAAGAAAAAAAGCCTACCAAGGAATGGAGAATGAGCCTTCTAGCACTGTCAGACTATTTTTGATGCAGCCAACTTCAATTTTTAAAGCTCAAGCCTTTTTCTTCCCTCTCAGAATAGTTTTAGAATTACCCTCTCATTTCAATATGTGAAAAATGACACCTATTGAATCACAGCTGCTAAGGGCCAATTCCACTCCTCATTGGGACAAAAAAACTCCTACTGAGATCTAGAACATGACTTCAGATTGGGGGGTGGCAGGCTTTTGGTGAGTCATGTCTGTGTGGCGAGAAGCGCAAAACTGGTGGGTCAACATGTATGGTTGAACACTCTCCTTTTCTCCCTCTCTTAAAAACTCAAGTCACCTTAAACAACTCCCTACGTTTCCTTAGAATGCCTTTGTAATACATAACAAATGTTACTTGCAGAGAGTAGAAAGGATTGTTATTTTAACTGTCTAGGTATCTAGTAGATAGGTTTATAAAGATCTGTAAGTACAATAGACTCTTTATTAACTTGTTCTATAACTCCAACAATCTTTCAGTTAGAGTTTTAGTGGGTCCCTAATTATCAGGGGACGCCAACTACTTATTTTCAGCTACTCTCTGTATATTTTTTTTTTGGTAGTACTGGTGTTTGAATGCAGGGCTTCAAGTTTGCTAGGCAGGTGCAATACCACTTGAGTTACTCTGTCAGCACGTTTTGTATTGGGTATTTTTGAGATAGGGTCTCTAGAACTATTTTCCCAGGCTGGCCTTGAACTGCAATCCTTCTGATCTCTGCCTCTCTAGAAGCTAGGATTACAGGTGTGAGCCACCAGTTGTTTTCATTTATTCTATACCTCTTTGAATATAGACTTTCTATAGCAAAGAGAAGAAATTCACTTATAATACACAAATGATTAATTGCTAAATTGGTTGTCTTCATTTTTCAAGAGTGGAATTGATACTCAGTTTTCTACTTCTTGTGAGAAAAAGATGTGCCTCAAAGTCTGTCGACTTTTAAGAATTTGTGAAGTTGTATTTTAAGACACAAAAAATAAGAAAACTAGTGCTTTGCAGTATTACCAAGTCAAAACACTTCATATGGCTCTACTCACTTTCATTTCATTATTTCTTTGACAAAGTGTCAGTTGTATTATAGATTAGAGCTGATGAACAATACAAGGGCCCTAAATAATGATGTGGAAAGAAAAATGCAATTCTATTATTTTTGAAAGAGTGATATAGAAGTATTTAATGGTCATTCAGAGACTAGAAACCAAGAGACACATTTGGTATTGTAATGTATTCATGCCATTATTTAAACATTGGTACATCTCAGATCTCCACTAGAACTTGAAATTTTTATATAGACTTGGAAATTTTATTTTCATACATATTAATCTGTGGAAGTTACTTAGGGATAAGCACTGAGAATGCCCTTCTATTAGTGTTTAAGTTATACTAATAGATATTTCTTCAATTATTCTAAGTTTTAATGTTTCTATGTATAGACTCACAAATTTCACTAGGAACCAAATTATCCAAGGTCTATTTGAGTTTTAACTCCCCCTTTTTAAGGAGTAATCTATGAGTGAAACTCTGAGTTCCTTTGTATTTTGACTGTGAATTTGAACTTTCTTGGGTATTGCCCACACTATTTATAATGAAATATTTTTAGATGTTTAGGGACTGTTTATAGAATAAAATCTACTTGAATTGTTGTAAATGCCATGGTATATTTAAGTTAGGAGTTATTTACAATATTTTCTGACACAAAAGTCAATTTTATTATCTAGAAATATAGCTGACAGCAGCATTGTTACAGAACCATAATCTACTGGAAATTGAAGAAATGGCTACAAGCATCAGTGGTTCTTTTGGACTCTTCTGAAAATGTGATTAGTGTCTCCAAATCTGTATCTCATGGATAGATAGTTTATGGATAAACTGGGCATATAACAATTTCCCAGGGAACCATATGTTGGTGTATATGTTCTGGTGGAGTTTGCTCTTTTAACCACAGGTGTTTAATGAAATGAGCCTTCTAGTATGTTACCACTGTAGTGATATGATCCTGACTTCACAGGGTAAGTGAGACTTGAATTCTGCTGTATTAAAATCATTAATGGAGGATGAAGGTCACCATCAAATATAGCACCACACTATACTTATAGAAGTTATTTTACCAGAAGTTATTTAATAAGCAGCACATTTTGATTACTGGTCTTATTAACCCATTGGCTAAAGCATATGACTAAACTCCTGTGGCTTTTTGTTTCACATACACCTTATACACATGGCCTGAAGGTAATTTATGCAATACTTCTTGCATTCCTCTGTTTTGGATGCAACCTCTCAGGTATGGAATGTTCCACTAGTGTAGCATCATATTGATGCTCAAGAAATTTTGGATTCAGCAGCATTCTGGACTTTAGATTTTTGCATTAGGGATACTCAACCTGTATCAATTTTTATGTAGGTAAGTGCAAAGTATATTCTATAAAAAATTTCCCTTGGGGAAAAAAAGGACTAAGCATTTACCTTTAATCACAGCTCTGTATATATATATATACATATATATATGTATATATATGTATATATGGAGTAGGCCTGTTATTTCAGTTTTAAAATAACAGAGTGTTTGATTTTTATAGGTTTTTATAATTTTTAAATGCTGAAAAATCATACTTTAAATTTGATAAAGTTAGGCCTTTGTCCACATAAACACCTAAATGGAAAAACAAGGAAAAGGCATCATTCAAAGAAAGAGTTGCTCTTATAGGCAAGTCTGCTTTGTCATATAGGTAATGGGACTTTTTTGAGTTCCTCATTCAAATTTCAGATGTGCTTTCTGGAAAAAGCACCTCTAGCACTTTCAGATTTACTCAACATAGGAAGAAAGGATACCAAAGAAGAGGTTGTTTAGAGAGTCCCCAGGGAGCCCAGGACAAAAGTGTGGCTCTCCAGTCTTCTCTTAGGCCTCTGCCTCTTGAGATCTGTGTCTCTCCCACACCTGCTGTCTTGTTTCTGATCACAGAGCACACCTGGATTTATGGAAGCATGTGATAGTCCACTTCCTATTGCTCAGGTGCTCCTGTGGCTTTCTTCTGCAAGCATGAGTCAAAGAGGAAGTAACAAAATGACTTTCTGAGCCAGTGTCTTCCAAGTTGGAGCACAGTTTAGTGTTGGGCAATGCTTAGGTTGGAGTCGGGTATGACAGCCAGGTTCCCAGGTGAAGAGGATGAAAAGCCAGATGGCAGATAGCATGGAAAGGTAATGAAAACTGAACAGAAAGAGTTTGGGCGTTGATGGAGATATGGACAATAAAACAAGAGATATATGATAAAGAAGTATTTCCTTCTGTGGTCTGAGGTCAGAGACTTCTATATCTTACTTGTACTTATATCCTTCACAACTTCAAATAAGATGTCTACATGCAAAAAGTGTTCAATAAATGGTTGCCAAATGAGATAGTGACTTGGCAGAAACTGAAGACATAAGAATATCTGTCTTTAATAGTCCAATTAAATTGGGCCTTCAGTTGTTTGGATATAGGACTGATTATTTTAACTATAGGAAGTATCATATTATTTTCACTTGTATAGATAGATACAAATAGCTTTTCAATATGCCCTCTCCTCATTTTCAAACAAGTTTATGGTTTTCCTTTGGTGACTGAAGAATAAATAATTTTTTTAGGTCATAAAGGAAAAATTCAAAATTGAAGTGAATCTCCTAAGTACTCCCTCTTAACATCACTTCCATGTTGAATGCCATTTGTTCTTTCCTTATTCATTGGTAGGATAAGGTTTTTTTTGCCTTTTTTCTTGGAATTACTTTATTTAGTTTGAAAATACTTTCTGAACTTCTCTCATTTCATTCTCTGGGTAAAGAATAATTGGCATTATAAAAACAGTAAATGGCAAGTCAAAGGTTTCCAATTCTCTTTGTATAACTGAGTTGGGATGGTTGCAAGTTTAGTCTAATCTGAGCATCAGACCTGAGTTAAGACCCACTTTATTAGTTTGCTAATATTTTGGCTCAGTTTGTTTACATTTAAATTTTTTCATTTCTTATCTTGTTGTGGCCTCTTCTCAGTATTTGGGTCAGTTCAAAGATTATTCTAGGAGTGTGGGTGTGACACAATGGTAGATTACATGCTTAGCATGCACAAGACCCTGGGTTCAACACCCAGCATGCATACAAAAAAGACCCTTCTAGTGGTAACAGATTTCTCTTTCTCTTTCAGGACCCCATTTAACTGGCACCTTTTCTAGGTAAGGAGGTGAGTACCTTTTAAAAGCATCTCCATGTTCCTATCTTCTATCAGTACCATAATCTTAGATTTATCTCTTTTCCTCCCCAGTAGATTACAACCTTCTTGAGCTCAGAGACCTCACCTGATTCTTTTTTTACATCTCACAGTAGCAATTTAATAAATGCTGACTGATTTTGTGCAGTCTAACCAAATACTGAATCATACAAAGGAATGATTATGTGGATAGCCTCAATTTCATAGTGAGTTTAAACAATTCACAGAGAGGTCAGTGGTCCTGAGAAATGTTTAGCCATTTCTTCATAGGTTTTAACCTATACATCTAAGTCCATTTTCCCCCAGTGTCACATCTTTTAAATGTCTGGAAACCTAGAAGTGCCTGAAGAAACATTTCCAAATGCAGGACTTCTACCAATTATGCTAAGTCTTCTCTCAAGAAATCAAGAATTCCAAGAGTGAATGCCTAATGAGAAAAATGGAAATAAAGGCGTGGTCTGCCTGCATGTCCAACACTTGGAAGATAAACATGGACCAATGCGATTGGGAGGCCAATAACACCTCAAGACTTTTAGCCTTCCTACCTTCCTCAGTGATTTTAAATCAGAGATTCAAATCTGTAGAGTTTGAATGCTGACACAGAAACACAGGGAAGCAAACAGTAAAAGTAAGAAGATCGGTAAGAACTTGCATGTAGGCTTTTCTTGTCTCAAAAGGCTATGAACCCTTATGCCTTCCTTGTAATCAAATAGTCAGCCAAGTAACTTCAATTGAATCATGACATTCAGACTGCTCAGTTCATATGGTTAATATTAGTTACCACATGAATGCATGCAGTATCATTCAGCAATAATAGATTATTGTCTTTCTTAAAACTTTACCTGAAAATACATTTGCCTTATTTCAACTTGAATTACTCTAGTTTTAATGTTTAAAAATCATTATATGATCTAACTATAGACTATTAACAAAGATGAAAGGAAAGTATTTTGCTTTTAAATATTGTCTGTTACTTAAACTCCAGTATATGTTTATATTGCTTGCTTCATAAATTAAATTTAACTTTATCTTTAAGGAAATGTATTGCTTAGATGTTTTACTCAAAAATGTACTGTGACAGTTTTGTGATAACTTATGTCACTAAAAATAACAAAGCAAAAACATTTTGAATAAAAATTTGAATAATACTTTATTATTTCATAATTTTATGCTTCAGATTAATAATCTTGAACTACTGTTTTGGTTTGAAGTAAAATTCTGTGTTTTTATATTTAAGCATTGTAGTACTTAAAGAATTATTTGAAGAGTTAAAACACTGAAGCTAGCAAGTTAGAAATAGCTGACAAATCTCGTATTTGTAATGTTGGTTTAAAAATTATAATATGCTGCCTTTTTATCTCATTTAAATGATAGAAAAGCTATAAGCCTGTTTTGTTCTACATGAACAAAACACAAATTTTTTAATATGTTTGTTTCAGTGCATTTAAAAAATTCTTTTACTATCTCTGACACTGTTAATTTCAAGTATGTGGCATTATATATATTTTGTGTGTGTGTGTGGTATTGGGGTATGAATCTAGGGCCTTGTGCCTGCTAGGGAGGCACTCTACCACTTGAGCTATGACTCTAGTCATTTCTGCTCTGGTTATTTTTGAGTTAGGGTCTCACATTTTGCCCAGGCTGGCCTGGACCGTGATTCTCCTCTTTATGCTTCTTACTGTAGCTGGGATGACAATGTATGCCAATGTCTAGTTATTGTTGACATGTGGTCTCACAAACTTTTTGCCTGGGCTGGCCTAGAGCCTCGATCCTCCCAATCTAGCTTTTCAAGTAGCTAGGATTACAGGTATGAACCGCGAGCACCAGGCTTAGTATGTGGCATTTGTTAAATATGTTTTCATTTGCTATGCTATAATTAAACTATTTGTTTGTGGTCTCATTAATCTTATACAAGTTTATTATTAAACACAAGTTTAGAAATCTGTGTAATGTTTATCAACATAGTGATCAGATTGCGAGAGATTCATTAATATTAAAACTAAGTTGACTGACTCAACCTATTGAAAAGACAACTAAATCATTACCATGAATCCCATAAACATTCAGACTTTGAGAACCATGTCATGGTAACAGAATTAAGTTCCTATGGGATAACTGTACTGTCCCACTCCCAGTTCCTAGGTACAAGTCCCAGAGGATCTTCTTGTCAAGGGTAGCCACGTAATAACTTCAACTCTTTGACTTGATTTAAATACAAACATTTTCTATACTACAAACATTTTCTAGATGGACAGTTGGACTTATAAAATGATTCTATGTATAAAGAAATGAACAGATATTAACAGTTTGGATAGCACTAAGGCAGGCAGGAGGATGTAATTAATGCAATCATTTTAAGTTGGAAATAGAGACCCAAGGAAGGCCATGATTTTTGAAGTCTTGACAATGTTCTTCCAATTAAGGACATTACTCTTTTTATCTTTATCAGACACACACAACAAACTAAGATCGAGGTATAATGAGTGGGAACAGATAGAAAAACAAAGGCTGAGTATGAAGCAAAAGAAAATGTCCTATAACCAGAAGAGACTTGGAATACAGTTGTAGCACACTGTGCTCTGACAGAAAAAAATGAGTGGGATGTACTTTGCTAAAAACAGAAAAAAAGTGCCCAGGATATATGGTCAAAATGAAAATTTCACAAAGTTCCTTGAGACAAAAATTCTCACTAAAGTAATTTCATTCTCATAAAGATAATACAGTTTTCTCTATGACAATCTCCTGGCAGATTGGATTTGTTTATACTATTTAAAGTTTAGAGCAGTGCTACTTAATAGAAATATAATGAGAGTCTTGTAATTTAAAAAGTTCCAGTATCCATTTTTTAAAAAGTGAAAAGAAACAAGTAAAATGAACTTCAATAATATAGTTTGACATGTGATCAACATAAAAATTACTAATGTGAAAGCTTACACAAATTTTTTTGGATTAGGTCTCCAGAAATCTGGTGTGTGTTCTATATTTGCAACACATCTCAGTTTTTAGAAGCCTGAAGTGCTCAGAAGCCCACATGACTAGTGGCTACTGTACTGGACAGCACAGGTCTAGAGAAACTTTATCCTCAAAGACTTGATGATTCAAAATTTTCCCCACTTTGAACCTTTCATCAATACACACTTGTTTACATACTGTTTAAGTATTTATCTAAGACAGCATGAACTTGAAATTGTTAATACAGAATTAATAGTCACATTAAACAAAAAAAGCAACTCTCAGGGGCCTAAGAATTTCTGAGTTGGGGTCATCTGGCCACCTCTTCTACTTTGTTCAGTTTGGCCAATCTACTATAGATAGCTTCACCGAAGTATGTTTAGTTAAGTCCCTCTAAAACTTGTGAAACCATAACAAAATCATGTAATTTAAAAAATGATGGCATATAGAACTACTGCACACTTATAATCTGTTGAGTGAAGTTACTAATATTGTGACTTATTCTATATATTATCTGTTATAATTATCGCAAAGACATTATTGAGAAAGTAGTAATTAGCTTCAGCCATTTCTGAAATCTATGAAATGAGCAGCTGGCATTTCTATACCAGTGATGAAGATGAGTTAATGTATCCAGCAGAGTGTATGTAGCACTATGTCATAAGGGAATTTACAGGAGACACTGGGACAAACATGTGTCAAGACACTAGTACATTCACACAGGATAACGAGTAAGAATGTGGTATGGTACATGGACTGGATGCTGTGGTTGCCAGAGGAAGTACTCACTTTTTCAGATCATTCTGCTTCTTTTTGGCTTGTGCACGCCACAGGTGCATAGCAGGGAAGAAGCCACTTGTATATAGTGGAAAAAGTATATCAACTAATAAAACTGCATTTGACCGAGAAATAATTGCATCACAGTTGTCACTGAATTAATTCGATAAAATTGTCAATACAATAGTTGCATTAAATTTTATGAATCAGAATTCTTTGCTGATTCATAAACTGGCCAGTATGCAATAAGAATATGATGCATCAAAGAAAGCATTATATAATCTTCATGCAGTAAAATTATAACTAGTAGCTCAAAAATAGTTAATGCAACATTAGACAGGGATTAAAGAAGGAACTTTGTACACACAAATTTTCTGGATGTGAGAGAATGGTAATAATTTCTTTTCTATATTAAAAAATCAAAAATATTTTGCATTGTATTTTAAATTTAAGCTTAAGCTGTAATGGTAATTTTGAACATCTGGAAAGTACATAGTAGTGCATGGTTTGGGAGAAAAATTTGGGGGGGCCTGAGCCTGTCCAAAGTAGGATGTCCTGAGAAGGTGTGTTGTAGCATAACATGCCAACACGAGTTATGTGAAGGTGTGTGTGTCTCTGTCATTAATCAAGAACTTCAAGCAATTTTAACCTCCCAATTATTCACCTGAGGAACTATGGAATGGCTATTTTGGACATGGAATTCATAAAAGTTGGACTCTGATAAGCAGGAGATCAATGTAAAACTGCATATACTTCACAGATGGAAATTAAAGAATGAAGAACTTGGTAAAGAGAAAGCAAATGTCTTTCCAATTACTCTAATGGTGACAGGTAAAAGCATCTCTTCTTTATGGATAAAAAACCCCAATGACATAAAATTTATCCCAAAGTCTTGGGAATCTTTAATAGCTTAAAAAATTACTCAATTTTAATGTTATATGTTATAATTTTCATTGTTTACAATATAGTATTTAGATAAAATAAAAACCACATATGTTGGCAGCAGCTGGAGATGAGCTCTGCTGATATTCTAAAAATAAGTTGCCATAATTTAGCTTTTGATATAAATGCTTTTCATGAGGCCTGTGAGGGGACATTTTTCTAATTCTAGGCACATGTGTATATAATTGGAACTGAATCACTGCATTTACTATTGCATTATGGAAAAAATGAAATGTTTAAAATAACAATCTAATCTAAATCGTAAGATAAATGCAAGTAAAATATTTTTCATTTAAGAATTTAAAACTGGTAGTTCCACAGAGTGGTGATGAGTATGTTATACATATTTATGTAGATTTTACAGGGTGTTTCAAAAGTCCCCAAGGACATACAGCACCCACAGTCTCAGTGTGTCTTTGCGTACAAGTGCAAAGTTTTTCTACACTTGTCATAACAAGTGCTGAAAATGGCCCTCATGCTTTTAATAGAGATGGCATTCTTGTCAAGGTCACTAAGGATGAGAAGGGTCACAAATGCCATTTTCTCCATGGGGACTCAGAGACTTCTGGCTCAATCCTGTAAATTGCTTATCCACATAGATATGTATAGATAAATATGTAATAGGCAGTCACAACATAAATATATTTAACATTAAAGAAAATTTAGATACACTACTGGTAAACTGACATATGTATACAATATAGCTGTATTTATTCATAGGAATTTGATTTTTGTGGTTCAAATGCACCATCGACTTATTTCTTTCCCAAAGTTGTTAACAAGACTCCTTTTAAAGAAGCAACATGTTCTTCTCGCACATACATTTTTTTAAAGCTAAAGTTTAGTAACGAAAATTAATATCCATGAATAAATAACTATTCTTTTTTAAAAGCAAATTTGGTTTTCATTTATATTTGTACAGTTGTTTCATTAAACTGTCTTAAAAATAATTGGCTCAAAAGTTACTGTTTTGTTTCTCTAGTTAATGATCACATTGTCTGATATATTAACATATGTCAGCTTCCTACAGGAACCCTATGGGTCTGCCCACCTGTGATGTCATAGTAAGGAGGGGCTTTTCTTCAGCAGACTCCTCCCTCGGTATCTCCTTCATCACCATGGCAACAGCCTTATCTGCCGCCCTAGAGCCTTTTCCCTATAACAGTGAAATCAACAATGACTTGTGTCAGGAGAAATCTTTAACTTATGATTTATTACAAGATACTCTAATGTTTAAAGAGCAATCCAACATAAATGAAGAGAAAGGCTGCTGCAAGTGAATCTTGAGGCTTTTGGCTGAGGAGAAAACACAGAAAATCTGAAAAAAGATTATTCGTGAACTTTTAGTTAGCTACTTTTTCACCTTTACAGATGACTGATTTAATTTTAACATAGAATTTTATATGTATAATATATTTGAAGGCAATTAAAATGACATGAACATATTTTTATAGTATCAGTTTAACACACTGTGATTGCCTATTATGGTCATTTATAAAGCATTAATTACTAAACCATCCCTAGACATTTTGAATGAAGGAGTTTGGGACAGAGATTAGGATCAGGCTCTGACTCCCACAGAGGGCTTTTGCTGGGTAGTCTCTGAAGTCTTTCATTTTTAAGAGAATTGAGAATAAAATGTGTGAAAAGGTCTTATAAAATCAGCAAAAATTCTTCAGTGACTTGACATACCAGAAATTCACCCAGCTTATTTTGTGGAGATAGTATGACCTGGGTTTAAAAAATAATTTTTTTGTGCTACTTTCAATGTTTTTGAGACATTGAGAAATTTTTGTAAGATTTTAGATATTTCTTTTAATTGGAGAACTCTAGAAATCCAGAAGTAAAAGATAATTAACACTGAGACACTGATCTTTCTAACCTGAATGTTTGTCTCTTATTTTCTGCTTGTTGCATGCAAGCAGAATTATGAACTTTGAAGGGATATGCTGGCTTTTTGTCTTTTGAGTTACCAGATTACTAAATTTTTAAGCTTAGAGATGGCTTAATGGGAAAAACAAAACAAAATATCACCTACTCAGCCCCACTAGAAATATCTCATACTATGTAAAAATTAATCTTTAAACACTTTAAAAGCAAAAACTTCCATTTTCTCAGGTCTCTGAGTAGAACCTCCTGGAGTAAATCATTTTATACTAAGAGCACATACCACTATTTGTGTTGTAAGTCTACTTAAAATACAAGTGTAGCCAACAAGTATCCTAGGTAAAGAAAAAAATGGACAGAGGGATGTGTTTCCTGAAAAGGGAATTAGCTAGGGTCAGTATTAACTCCAGAGCTTAATAAATCTTGATAGTTTCTATGTAATGAAAAAAGCTAGAATTACATCATTATTTTGGGCTTTCCAAGGGCTTTAATTATTTAGAAAGTAACTTTACTCTAGGGAGCAAAACAGGGTCCATTTTTTTCAGGCATTAAGTTTCTAAAATGTAGCCAACAGTGAAAACAAACAGAAAGTTTTATACAGATAATAAATTTTAAAATGTCTGAATATGCTTACATTCCTGAAAGTTTGTCTCTGGCTTGCTTTGACTTAAGAACTAGCATACAGAATGTGTGATTTTTAAGATGGAATCTCAAATATGGGTGGTTTTATTCAGCAGATATGTTAGTAGCCATTTTCATATGTGTTCTGAAAAGATTATATGGCCAGAATTCTTAGAAAAACTGACTTCTTGAAGAATAAAGAGAAACTTAATGGTTCATTGCATAACTAATCAGGCTGTATGTTTATTTCAGCTTTCTTCTTTAATGAAGCAATGTGAACGTTCTAAAATAGAGATGCATGCAATTCTGACTTCTGGGGGAAGATTTATTATGACACAATTATACTGTTTTATCATTTTTTCAAATTTAAAAGTTCCTTGGTTGAAATATTAGACGCTATTAGCATAGTACATATTCATAAACTACACTCACTTACAGATTAAATATGGTTTATAACAAATATTTTTGCAACTTGTTTTTTGAAAAGAGCAAAATCATTTGTGAAGTCGTTCCATGCTCCAAGAAGTTCTACTGATATAGCAATAAATAAAGTGGCATGCTTATATTTAAATTCCTACTATATTTAAAAGAAGAAATCTAATATTACAAGATGTAATTAAAAATAATAATTTACCCTTTTTTGGGCTAAGAAAAAAATGTCAATTGATAAGCATCTCAAAAAATTTCAGCTCAAAGTTTCAATGTATCATTTATTTGAAATGCTACCAATCCATCAACTACATAGATATATTGTTTACATGTGCAACTACAATAGCTAGAATTAGCAACAGACATGCCATCTCACTAAAACAAAAATAAAAATGAAACAAAAATTAGTCCTTTCATGCTGAACTCTAGAACAAAGCAGTGGTCAGCTAGAAAGGATGTATAATAAATACATGCGGTGCTTTTTATTTCTTGCAGAAAAAACCCACCAAAGCCAGGGTCAGGTCACTTTTTTGAAGACAGTGCCACTTTTTCTTCAAGGTTACACCTACTACCTGAAAAGAGTCATGACACCCATGTTAGTGCCTGCTACAACTTTTTCTTTACAGCCTTTTGGCTTCTGAGATAATACCCCATAAGCCTCACTGTTTTATAAGTGTACTATGGCCTGAGAATAGAAAGGGAAGGTCTGCCACAATGACATCTCCATAGATGCAGATAGTGTCTAACCACTGCCAAGTCAAGTGAATACACTCATATATCAAAGCAAGATTTCCCCCAGATCCTATTGCCACCTCCACCTGGCATTGTAAAATCAAGCTGTGTTATTTCTGAGTTCTTCATTTATCTTGTGGGATAATGCTTCTAGAATTCAGAATATGTCTAATAATTGATTTAGCAATCCATAAAACTATTAAACTTTGCTTATCAGTTCTGACAGTAATACAACTGTGCAGGTTTCTTTTTCATTGAAGTCAGTAGTTCAACACATGAAAAGAAATATATATGCATAATTATTCAGTCTTCAAACCCAAATTTAGAAATATAACTACATGAAAGAGTCAGTATTGATCAATTATTTGAAACAACATGAAGACAACAAAGAAAATACACACTGAAAATACACTCAAGTATAAAAGTGGTTTCTGTACTTCAGATTACATTAAAGCATACATTGTATGCTTCTATGACATTCTTAGTAAGACCAGGAAAGAACAGAGAAATTTTAGAAGCTGGTTATCACTTTATGATATCCTTCAGCAATAATTTCATTTCATTTCTTCTCAAATCATATACGAAAATCATGTTTTCCCACTTCCTTATTGAATTTCTTGAGATATTTTTGACTAGAAAACAATATAAGGATAAGAAGAAACTTTTACTTTTCTTGGTGTTTTATCTTTTTTTTTCTTGGTGATATATCTGATTCTTTTATCATTTGTTTCTTTGTCTGTGAAATATATAAAATGATGACATGTCTAATGACTAATTCTTGAAAATGACCTCTTAAACTTCTATCCTAAAGCAGGCATGAATAAATGAGACACAAGGAGCATAGCAAGTGGCATTAACATTTATTAAGAAGACTCAATATTGGTGCACATTTTTGTTGTTAATATGGAATGGAAGAAACAGAGTACAAAATACGGGATGTTGCAGGAGCCTCTCATCCTGGATAACTGGCTGTGGAGCCTCCTGATGTTTTCAGATGAGGAGATGTTGGCTGCAGTCTCACCTCACAGCAAAGGAAATTAAACTATTTTGAGAAGATTCCAAGCATGGGGCACTCTGCTAGATGTCTGATGTAATTTTACTTACCTGAACTCATGATAACTCTGTGGGCAGATATCATATTCTGAGGATACTGAAGTTAAAAGATGGTGCGATTTGGCCAAGGCCTCAAAACGATTTTGTGGCTGAGCCAGATCTGCCTCACAGGCCTTCAGGCTTCCTTCCTACCACACTGTTCCTCTGGCTGAGGGAGGTTAGAAGGCTCTCCTTCATGCCTTCAACTGACCGTGACAAATGTCAATTGTTAAGGTATTAATCAAATTTTCAATTTCAGGCACTAGCCACTTCTCAGTATAATCACTCAGATCAGCTATAAGCAAACATCAGTATTGTTATTATTATTATTTGGTGTTGGGGATTGAATCCAGGGCCTCCATCATGGCTAGCAAGTGCTCTACACTGAGATACACCCTAACTCTCCCAGTCTTTAAGCAAACATTTGCTGAGAAATGTTTTCATTCTCTATTATGGAAGAATTGGCCATCTACAATTTCACCCAGGAATACATTTCTAAACAAATGCTTTTATTTCTTTTATCTTCATGGAAAATGAATCAAAGCATTTTCAAGTATACTACCTCTGAATTCTACAGATCTTGGTAGGTTTATAACTGTAAGCACCCCTCTAATTCTTACTAAATGCTAAAAAAATGCCATTATGTTGTCTTCACTAAGATTTTCTTGAGATTTATTTTGGGCGCATGAAATACCTATATAGTGCAATTCCACAGCTATACAGTTCATTCGTAATCAATTTGCTAGTTATACATTTCATTACTGCTGCCATGGGGTTTATAATTTAAAAGCTTTTTATGATTCTTAATCTGTCATTGATAATCTAGAGTCTCTTTATAAAAGATATTAAATAGAAGAGGGAATACATTAAAATAGGAGAAAAGCACAAGACTATAACATACGGATCTTAAAAAGAGCCTTCTTTTTGTTGCTATTATAAAAACCAATACATATTGTTGCTAAAAATTGAGAAAAAAACAAACAGGAAATAAAAATAACAACTCTGATATTTTCTTGCATTTTTTAAAATGTTATATTCTAATTTTACAATATTGAAAATTAAATAGACTTTTAGGATGGATGCTTTAAGGGTAGACATACTATCACCTAGCTTATAGGTATGAAACGATGGGGTTTATTTCCTCATATATACATACATACATGTAAAAAAATACCTGTCATCTACATAATTTTAGCCACATTGTTTAAAATGAAATATTATTCAGTTTTGCATATGCTAAAAATATTAAACATTTCACAAATTCTTAACACTTGAGGGAAACTGGTCACAAAAAAGCTACTGTCTGATGACTGTTCTTTTCTGTCACATGCAGAGACAACATAACATTCTTTCACTTGGATAGGTAAATGTCCCAGAAGGGTCATGCTCTCTTCAAACTCCCTACACAGCAAAAGGTCAGAACAATGTTTCCCAGTGGACTTCAAGCACTGATGGTCCCCACCTGCCATTTTGTGCCCTTTCCCAGCTAAATGTGCTCCTGTAGATTTCTTCCAACATAAGTGAGAGTTCAGGCAAGGCTAGGTTCTACCTAACTCATTCCCCCCGCCCCATCAGCATTTTGTATGCTTCTAAAGTGGTAGAAATAGAACTAAATCTCAGCATACTAATTCTTGTTTCTAATCAACTTGAAGGAAGCACAGATCTAGTTGTAAATAATCGGGAAGCCAGGACAGAATTGTCTTTTAATCAGAGATTCATATGCGAAATTCACAACTCATAATGAATTCCCCATTGGTTCAGTGATCTGTGTGTACCTGGAAATAATGTGATTTCTGATTAATTAATAAGAATATTTAAGTTATAGCAAATAAGGTGATGCCTATCTATTTTAAATAATGACACAGGGCATTTAAGAGAAGGACTCCCCATTGACCACAGATTTCTCCTTTACTATCTTTTCCCACACTACAGTATTGGTTTTGTTTGTTTTGTTTTGTTTGTTTGTTTTCAGACCCAGGTGCATATATCCCCAAGCCATCACCTTTGCCAGGAAGTCTTCTGAGATTAATGAGGAGTGACTAATTACATCTTACTAGATAACTCCTGTGCTTTCAGTCTGTGTTATGTATTAATTGGCACTTTTTCTTTTGCCCTTCCAGACTGTGGATGGGAGGCTGGACTTCAGGTGGGAGAAAGTAATGGATGAAATCTCTATGATCTTTGACAAGTCTGCACCCATAAAAGTTGCTGGGATTCCACACTTGTTATGTGCATATTTACTTTACTTGGCCTGAATGATATGTTCAGGGTGACAATATGACTTTCATGGATCCTGGGCATTTTTCGCTTCATAGGTCCATTCCTCTAGAAAAACGAAATTTAAATAATCCTTTATGACTGCATCAGTATAAAGACAAACCCATGAAGACTGGACTTATTATTACACATTCAATATTATGAAATAGTCATTTTGGGGCTCTGATTTTAAGAGTTATTACAGTGAAAACATTTTCATAGGCCCTTAAAAGCTTCCTGGGGTCCTATGTGCCATGCCCACTGTGTCTAATGGATGATGTGGTGTCTCTTTGAGTCAATATGGCACCCCTGCTGATGGGCCGTCCTCCAGGTGATCTAATTTAGCAGCCATGCATTTCCCTCTAGATCCTTCCTGCCCTAACTGGTCCCTTTGTTGCTGCTTTGGCTCTTTCTGTTAGTGGATCAGGGAGTCTTTCCTACCAATAGTCACAAGTCATACTGGGAGCACAATCAGTAGCTTCCATCCTATAGTCATTAAAACACACTGTCAAAAAAAAAAAAATTGGACTATTCCAGACTCATGCAGAAATTACTGGACTATAGCATGGCCTGGATTGTCATTCCTAAAGGTCGCTCTCCACCAACCTGTCTCAGCACCTCACTCACCCTGCCTCGAGGCGGATTTCTGATCATTCAGGAAGCATTGAGGAAAAGTGTCAACCTGAGACTCTTCCTTCATTAAGAAGAGTCTGATTTTAATGTGCAGAGTCGTCCATTGGTTATAAATTATGTTTTGCCATTGTTTTTTCTGATTATGTAGTTGGCCACTTGAACAGAATTGCCAGCTATCCCCATTTCCTGAGCCTTGCATGCACACTGAGCTCCTCCCTGGGACCTTATTAGAATTCTTTGTTTTGTAAAATGTTTTGGGTGATGTCTCATGAATAAACCTACCTTGTAAGGGCAAAAATTGTGTTTAGTTGATGTGAACCATTTTGTATTGTTTGGCACAGGTATCTGTGGGCACATAATAGATACATGAGTACACTTAATAAATACATGTATTTGGGCATCTTTTTCAAATAAGATATTGCTATCATATAATGTGGTCAATTTTGACAGAAGGTGATTCTAAATTAGATCAAAAGTTTTAATTAGATGTTTAAGGACTTCAAGCATATAAATAAAATTTCATTCAAATTAATGAAGTTTTGCCAGGTAAAGATGCTTAAAATTTGCTCTGAAGATGGATAAGGCTTTTTTCTTTAATTAACAAGATCCATTTGTCTATAAACAATTTGTCATTTGTTTGTTCTTTTGAGAAGGTTAAACACTGCCCCAGCTTCCCTGTCACCATGTTCCAAGGCTTATTTACCTTGAGTGCCTAGCAAGCATCCTCGCCACAGATGGTCAAGGTTATGCACTCAGCCCTCATTCATCTATAACCAGATATGAATTAATGAATTTTTACTCTCAGGCTTCCTCTGATTAATGATTAATGTGGATTGACATTACTTGCCACTCATTTTATCTTAAGGATGAACTCTTTTGTTATATACTTGTATGCAACTTTTTCTACTTAGGGTGTATGGCTTAAATTGTTTTCTATTGAAAAGTGCCAGATATTATTTATTGCATAAATAATACATATTGGATAATGAAAGAATACATGTAGAATGATGTGCTAAGTTTTCTTTTTTATATGCTAAATTTCAAATTCTTTATATTTTGAAGGCCTTTGATGATTGTATGAAATATGTACCCCAAAAGTTAAAGGGTATGATTATTTTCAATTCCTTGTCAAATATCTCAGATCATTTACAAATAGATACCTCTTGGGGAAGTTAGTGCTAAGAAAAAGGAAAACTATTAAAAACACAAAGTCTTAAAGATTACTTTTTTTTCTTTAAAAAAAAATTCCCCTCCTTCCTCTAATATGTCTTATTTGTACAAATGAATAGTAGATGTTCCCAACACTTAAGAGAAAGAAAACTGTAACAATCATTCAACACTTGCTGAGGTAGTTTCTGAGACTACACTGACTCAAAGGTGATCTGGGCATAGGAAGAGTTGAGACATGCCTCTTTCTGGGAGGAAGTAGGGGAAGAGGTCATGAGGCCTGGTATATCTTCCACATTTGCTATAATTGAAAAGTATTCCAAAGTAAATATAATGAGTAAGAACCTCTAAAGGCAAGTATGTGGTCAAGACCATAAAAAATTGCCCATGGTTACTGGTTAAACTCTTTGACTTATAGTGATTAAATGTAATCTCCCACCTTCTTGCCTCTAGTAAATAAAATCATACATACCAAATTAAAGAACAAGTGACAAGAAATAATTTTGTTCCCCTACCTAACTGGAGGCTTTTAAATGTCCAAGGAGCAAAGAGTCTGAATTGCCTCCCTTTTAAAAACAGATGAAAGACCATATAAGTGTACTGTTAACAAGTTATCGAATCCAAGTTAGCAAGTTTACCCAGATATCACAAGGTAGAATTATACTATACCGTTTTCATTCTAGAAAACAATTAACTGTTTTGTGCAATTCACTTTCTTTATGAATATTTTAGGCAAATTCTATTACTAATTGATGAACCAGAATTGTGGTCTTGGAGCCTATTCAGTAGTCTTTGTTGTGGCTTTTCTCATTTGCTGGCAGGTGCATGTGTTTTTATCAGCTTGTACCCTACTCACCAAATGCCCTGGTTTTATTGATCTAGCTTAGAAAAAGTAAATTATGGAAATTTGACTAAATTCACAAGTTTCTAGCCAAGAAGGTCTACAGCTGAGGTACTCCAACTATTTGACTTCCCTGAAACAACACCAAGAGAGAAACTGAGGCTTCAGGAATTTCTGCTCTAAAATTCTGGGCAGTACTCTGGCATTTCTCCTTATCTTAATATTCCTCTGGGGGTCATGTATGGGTTGGATCCTCTTAATGCCTCTTAGTTCCTTGATATAGATGAATGGTATCTTTCATTCTGTGAAGAGTTTGAGAAGTACAGAGGCCTCAGAGCTGTGAGCCATAGCTAGTGTGCAGTCAGATGGGTCAAGGTGATTATCAGGTAATAGAGCCAGTGCATACTCTGGGGTCAGTGGAGGAGAAAGGATGGCCATGTGGCCTGTTGACACTCACAATGGGACTGGAGTCAAGATAGGAGTTTCAATCCTAGTTCTGCCTTTTATAAATTATTCTCTCTAAGTCTCTGTTTTACCTTCTGAAAACAGGACAAAAGTACTTCAAAAAATTGTGAGAATTAAATGATATAGTACATATAAGAGCATTTTCCACAATGTCTAGCTCATAGTTGGTACTTAATAAATATGGATTATGAATGCTAACTTCTGAGCTCATGGATTCTGTTGGTCTTAAAAAGATGCAATATTATTTTTGTATTAACTCATGTAGTAAATTGTAATAGTTCTATTCTCACTGGTAGACAGTATTCTATTATCTGAATATATCACAATTTACCTATTCAACTGCTGATGGACATTTGGGTTGTTTCCAGTTTGGGGCTATTACAGCAAACACTGTAATGAACTTGAATTACGAAGCCATAGGACACATACAGGGGCAAATAGAAGAAACTTATAGATGTGAAAAGAGACTAAAATAACACCAATAGAAGCAGAGAATAATCACATTATGGAGAAAATGTCTGATTCATGAGCAAATTAAGAGGAAATCTGTGTCTCTGCAGCCAATAAGCAAAGACCAGGGTTGTAATGACTTAAATAAAAAGGGACTAATAGGGCACAGAAATGAAAAATTAGAAGCACTGGTATGTAATGAGAAAATAGTTTCTAATGAGTTGTAATTAATAACTGTTAGGATGAGTTGCATCCCCTAAAATTCATTTGTAGAAGGTCTAAGCCCTAGTATTTCAGAATATGACTATATTTGAAGATAGAGTCATTAAAGAAATAAGTTAAAAAGAAGACTTTGGGGGTGGTTCTTAATCCAATAGGACTAGTATTCTTATAAGAAGAGAAAAATAGGACACATACAGGCACAGGGAGAAGACTACTCGAAGACAGAGAGAAGATGGCCATTTCTAATCAAGGAGAGAGGCCTCATAAGCAACCAATCCTGCTGACACCTTTATCTCAAACTTTCAGTCTCCAGAACTTGAAGAAAATGAATTTTTACTGTTTAACTCACCCAGTGTGTGGTACCTTGTTATTGAAACCCTAGGAAACTAATAAAGTACCTCAACAATGATTACAAAGTAGTCTTAGTCAACTATTTAGAAAAATCTGAAGATTTTCCCAATTAATTTTTCTAATTAATCAAAAGGGCTAATTCCTTTTGAGGCTTCTAATCTCATCAAAAATACTTCATAGATTTGGAAAACTAGAAATTTGGAACCTTCAATTATCTATAACAGACTATGATGTAATTTTCAGGGAGAGTTGCCCAAAAGAAATTCAAATGGAGAGTGAAGATTGTGCATGGTGGTCAGTAAGAGCCAATAGAAGCTATGCTTTCCAAAACTGAACTGAGCTGTTAGCCACATGATCTCAAATTACTGTTTGAAGATTCTTGAAATTCTTTGTTTTGGTGACACTGGGGTTTGAACTCACTGGTCTCACACCTGCTAGCCAAGTGCTTTACCACTTGAGCCATATCTCCAGCCCTGGAGCTTTTGAAAATAAGTTTCCTATGAGAAATCAAATTTCTTCTGATTTCAAAATCTGAAAGCTCCAAGGAAGTTACTTGATTCTAACTAAAAGTTTATGAAGCTGTATGCATTTAAAGAGTTCCATTAGTTAATATGGACAGAAGTCAAAATACATCATTGATGTGTACATAAAAATAGAACAAATTGGAAACAGCATATTTGGAAAGTAGTCTTGTACTACAGGTAGCTTTGATATTTTAAAAAAATGCTCTTGCTAGTTTTTCTGCACCATATTTTGGCACAGGGCTTATAGTTTGTCTCTTGGCTGTCAGATACAGCCTGGCCTGTATGGACTTATATATGAAGATACCAGCTTAGGGTGATGTCCATAGGGGACTTTAAATGAATTGTAGCACCTGGAGTGCATGAATGTTTTAAATAAAACCAGTTTTCATTTTTCTAATCATCATAAATCTATAACTCCCATTTGTAACTCCGTTTCTGTGGATAGGAAGATGAGGTAACACTTCATTTTATGTTTCTATCAAACTTTCTGGCAATAATTACAGCCCGATTAGTTCCAAAGGTGCAATAACTATCAATAGATGTATGAAATTTGTTCCTGAAGCTCCAACTTAAGTACTTATTAAAAACAAAAATATAAAGCCAGGTATGGTGATGCATGCCTATCATCCCAGTCACAAGGGAGGTGTAGGTAGGATCACAGTCTGAAGCTGGTCCTGGGAAAAACAGTGAGAACCTATCTGAAAAATAACTAAATCAGAAAAGGGCTGAGGGGCATGGTTCAAGTGTAGAGGCCCTGCCTAGCAAGTGTGAGGCCCTGAATTCAAATCCCAATACCACTGGAAAACAAAGCAAAACAAACATCTCTCAGTTCTCCACCTCCTCCCTCCCTCCCCCCAACATGAACGGTGATTTTGTTGACACCAGGAGACTGGGCTAGAGGACAACCAGGAAGATGATTCCAAATCCAGTGTCTAGATTATGGCTAGACACAAGTCAGTTGAAGGACAGACTACTAGAGGCAGTCAGAAGGGAAAGAAGGTTTCTGCTTTTTCCCATGTATTTTCTATTCACAGATCTTTGGGCTCTAAATTGCTGAGGTATGCTCTAACCCAGATGTGCATGTTGTTACTGAGGTGAGGTGTAGTCTGTGTTGACAGAACACAGGACATGGAGTTAGAAATGGAGGGTTTCACATTCAGAAACAACTCTTGGTTCTCTATAAACTGAAGAGCAGGAATGATGTGAATACAGCCTCACTGACTTTGCAGGGTTTTTGTGAGGATCAGATAGATAATATATGCTATAACTCAGCAAAATTCTATCAGCATAGTAAATTATTTTCTATATGCATTGGGGAGCCCGTAGTATCTGAAAGAACTATTTATTATTTTGAGCCAGTCCCAGGTGGTTCATGCCTTTAATCCTAGCTACTCAGGAGGCAGAGATCAGGAGGATTGCAGTTCAAAGCCAGCCTAAGCAAACAGTTTGCGAGACCCTATCTTGAAAAACCCATCACAAAAAATTGGGCTATTGGAGTGTCTCAAGGTGAAGGCCCTGAGTTTTTTTGCCCAGTATGGCAAAAAAAAGAACTATTTATTATTTTGAAATAGTAACCTGATAATACTACAATATAACGAAATGAAAGAAATTAATGGGCTTCCGCTAACAATAGGAATCTAAGCAAGTCTGGATCTGGCCCTTTAGAGTTGCAGTTGCAAAACTCTAGGGTCCCATAAGATTGCTAATGAATTCAAAGACTGTTTTATGTGCTCTAGTGTTGATAAATATATAGAACCATATTAGGAAATATATTCAATAAAAGTTATATAATCATAATAAAATGACTTTCAACTTTCAAAATCTTATTTGCTCGTTTGACTGATAAACTATAAAAAGGTGTCACATTCATATCTTGTTTCTAATTCTTGAGGATTAGGGCAGTTTGGTGGATAATTTGTTAATGGATGTATTGGGTCTACTCTACCAGGCATGAAGCATGATTACTTTTATATCCTGCATCGGAAATATATCCATACTCTGTGTCCCGTGTCACTATAAATAAGCAGAAAAGAAATTTGTTAATATCAATTTTAAGATGCTTATGAAGTTTTTCTCAACTTGCTATAAATGGATTCCCTGCTACCCCATACATTTTCTTATAACTCTCAGCTATAAGAAATGTTAATCAAAATTAATCTAAATATTAATCAAGAGAGATTAACATTTTAAAAGATATTTGGATTGAACACAGTTCAACAAGTTAAATAATACTTTATGCCTGTTAGGTCCCAAGACAAAAACAAATAACTACATGATACTGGTATTTTATTAAATAATTTGAAATTGATGCTAATCCTAGATATGTATACAGAATAACTCCTTTAAGATTCTAGTTGTTCCCCTTATTAATATATACGATTTGTTAGACTTTTGAAAGATTTTCAGAAAGTAGAATAGGTATTTAATTCTCAACTTAATCTATTCTTATAAACACTGAGATGAAGAATGCTTGACATGGTTTCAGCTTACCAAAATTTATGTCTAAAAACTTATATCTGTTCCAACTTCCTTTCTTCCTCCATACTATTTCCTTCTAACCATTTATAACTTGTTCAGGTACAATAACACAAAATAAACCCCACACTAATCAGCCAGCATTTTCAATTATTCTTTCTGGAAAAAACCCTCATATTTTCAAGAAAAAAAAAACCAGCAAGCAAGCTCATTTGAAGGATTGTAAAATTTCCTGTTATGTCTCACAGTCAATCTTTATTCAGTCCTGTCTCTGACATCCACATCTGGGAGAATGACCCAGTGAGGACAGATACACTGAGCAATAGCCACAAGGCCTATAAGAGCTTCATTCTTCAAAGAAAATATTTGGTTCAGTATATCTCACTCAGTCTGCAAGTGATGAAAAATTCTATTAATTAAAGTACTCCAATGTTCTTAAGTATCTCATTATTTGAAATGTGATGGTTTTTCACTATACCTAAAAACACAGACTTCCTTTTAATTTCTTAAACTTAAAAGCTGATTTTCTAATGGCAAACTGAATCCAACAACATTCCAAAAAGATCATTCACCATGACCAAGTTGGCTTTACCCCAGGGTTTCAGGGATGGTTCAACAAATGCAAATCAATAAATGTAATATAGCATATTAATACAAGCAAAGACAAAAACCACTTGATCATCTCAATAGATGCAGAAAAAGCCTTTGACAAGATCCAACACCACTTCATGATAAAAGATCTAAGAAAACTAGGACTAGAAGGAAAGTACCTCAACATTATAAAGGCTATATATGACAAACCTACAACCAACATCATTCTTAATGGAGAAAAACTGAAACCATTTCCCCTAAAATCAGGAATGGGACAAGGATGCCCATTCTCCCCACTCCTAATCAACGTAGTACTGGAATTCCTAGCCAGAGCAATTAGGCAAGAAGAAGAAATAAAAGGAATACAAATATTTAAGTCAAAGTATCTCTACTTGCAGATGGCATGATCCCTCAGAAACCTCCCAAAACTCCACTCAAAACCTTGTAGATACTACAAATGGCTTCAGCAATATGAAAGGACACAAAGTCAACTTATAAAATCAGTAACCTTTCTCTAAACCAACAATGAACAAATTGAGAAAGAATATAGGATAACAATTCCATTTACAATAGCCTCAAAAAAAAATCAAATATCTAGGAATAAACTTAACAAATGATGTAAATGACCTCTACGAGGCAAACTACAAACCACTGAAGAAAGAGATCGAGGAATACTATAGAAAGTGGAAAGATCTCCTGTGCTCATGGATTGGTAGGACCAACATAGTAAAAATGGCTATACTACCAAAAGCAATCTAAATGTTCAATGCAATTCCCATCAAAATCCCAATGACATTCATCACAGAGATTGAAAAGTCTACCCTAAAGTTCGTTTGGAAACACAAAAGACCACAAATAGCCAAGGCCATACTCCGTAAAAAGAGCAATGCCGAAGGTATCACAATACCTGACTTCAAACTATATTACAAAGCAATAGCAATAAAAACAGCATGGTACCGGTACAAAAACAGATATTCAGACCAGCGGAACAGAATAGAAGACCTGGATATGAATCCACACAGCTATGCCCACCTTATTTTTGACAAAGGCACCAAAAACATAGATGGAGAAAAGATAGACTAATCAACAAATGTTGCTGGGAAAAGTGGTTTTCTGCCAGCTACACATCAGACAAAGGACGGATAACCAGAATATATAGGGAACTTAAAAAACTAAATTCTTCCAAAACTAATGAACCAATAAAGAAATGGGCACGTGAACTAAACAGAACTTTCTCAAAAGAAGAAATTCAAATGGCCAAAAAACACATGAAAAAATGCTCACCATCTCTAGCAATAAAGGAAATGCAAATTAAAACCACACTAAGATTCCACCTCACCCCTGTTAGAATAGCCATCATTAGCAACACCACCAACAACAGGTGTTGGTGAGGATGCAGGGTAAAAGAACCCTCTTACACTGTTGGTGGGAATGTAAACTAGTACAACTTCTCTGGAAAAATAATTGGAGGCTACTTAAAAAGCTAAACATTGATCTACCATTTGATCCAGCAATACCACTCTTGGGGATATACCCAAAAGACTGTGACACGGTTTACTCCAGAGGCACCTGCACACTCATGTTTATCGCAGCACTATTCACAATAGCCAAGTTATGGAAATAGCTAAGATGGCCCACCACTGACGAATGGATTAAGAAAATGTGGTATCTATACACAATGGAATTTTATGCAGCCATGAAGAAGAACGAAATGTTATCATTCACTGGTAAATGGATGGACTTGGAGAACATCATTCTGACTGAGGTTAGCCTGGCCCAAAAGACCAAAAACTGTATGTTCTCCCTCATATGCGGACATTAGATCAAGGGCAAACACAACAATGGGATTGGACTTTGAGCACATGATAAAAGCAAGAGCACACAAGGGAGGGGTGAGGATAGGTAAGACCCCTAAAAAATTAGCTAGCATTTGTTGCCCTTAACGCAGAGAAACTAAAGAAGATACCTTAAAAGCAACTGAGGCCAATAGGAAAAGGGGACCAGGAACTAGAGAAAAGGTTAGATCAGAAAGAATTAACCTAGAAGGTAACACACACACGCACAGGAAATTAATGTGAGTCAACTCCCTGTATAGCTATCCTTATCTCAACCAGCAAAAACCCTTGTTCCTTCCTATTATTGCTTATACTCTCTCTTCAACAAAATTAGAGATAAGGGCAAAATAGTTTCTGCTGGGTATTGAGGCGGTTGGGGGGAGAAGGAGGGAGCGGAGTGGGTGGTAAGCGAGGGGGTGGGGGCAGGGAGGAGAAATGACCCAAGCCTTGTATGCACATATGAATAATAAAACAATAAAAAAAAAAGAAAAGTGGTTTTCTGCCTGCAGAAAACTGAAAGTAGATCCTTTCCTGTCACCCTATACTAGTATCAACTCAAAGTGGATTAAGAACCTTAATATCAGACCTGAAACCTTGCAGTTAGTACAAGAAAGAGCAAGGAATACTCTGGGAACAATAGGAATAAGCAAGGACTTCCTTAGTAGAACTCCAATTAGCCCAGCAACTAAGAGAAAGGATGGACAAATGGTACTACATGAAATTAAAAAGCTTCTGCGCAACAAAATAAATAGTCTCTAAATTGAAGAGACCACCCACTGACTGGGAGAAAATATTTGCTAGCTATATATCAGATAAAGGACTGATAACCAGAATATACAGGGAGCTCAAAAAACTGAACTCCCAAAAAATTAATAAACCAATAAAGAAGTGGGCAACTGAATTAAACTTAACTTTTTCAAAGGAAAAAGTCCAAATGGCCAAAAACACATGAAAAAGTACTCACCATCCCTGGCCATAAAGGAAATGGAAATCAAAACCGTACTAAGATTCCACCTCACCCCTGTTAGAATTGCTACCATCAAGAATACCACCAACAACAAATGTTGGCAAGGATGCAGGCTAAAAGGAACCCTCACACACTGCTGGTGGGAATGTAAGCTTGTACAACCACTTTGGAAAACAATATGGATACTTCTTGAAAAACTAAACATAGATCTGCCATATGATCCAGCAATACCACTCCTAGGGATATACTTGAAGGAATGCAACTGAGGTTATTACAAAGGCACCTGCACACCCATGTTTACTGCACCACTATTTATAATAGCCAAGCTATGGAAATAGCTAAGATGTCCCACTACCGACGAATGGATTAAGAAAATGTGGTATTTATACACAATGGAAGTTTGCTTAGCCACAAGGAAGAATGAAATTTTGTCATTCACAGATAAATGGATGGAACTGGAGAACATCATCTTAAGCGAAGTTAGCCAGGCTCAGAAGACCAAAAATCACATGTTCTCCCTCATAAGCAGAGACTAGACCTAAAAAAAATGTGGGTCACACATGAAGGGGAAAATGTGCATGGGAGGAATAGGGAAAGGGAAGGTAGCCTAAAGCTTGAAAGCGTTTGATGTGCCCATTGTAGAAGAGCGAATAAAGTAATCTTAGACTAACAGAGGCCACTATGGGAAGGTGACCAGGAAGTAGTGAAGAGGTCTGGCAGAGATGAACCAGTGTGGGTTGCAATATATACGTGCATGGAAGCTCTCTGTATAGCTATCTTTATCTCAAACTAGAAAAAACCCTATGTCTTTCTTATTAGCTCTTCAACAAAATCGGAGAACAAGAAGGTGGAAATGGTTTTGCCCAGAAGTGGGGGGAGGGCGGGAAGAGGGGGAGGTTGCCCAAACTATGTATACACATGTAAGTAAATGTAAAAATGATAAAATGAAAGAAAGAAGAAAGAGAAAGAAAGAAAGAAAAGAAAGAGTACATTGTATGCATGTATGGAAAGTTCATAAGGAAACTCATTATAAATTTTTGCAATAGAGTTAGAAAAAGGGGGGAGAGTTCAGAGGAGGAGGAATAAGAAAGAGTAATAGAGGGGATGAATATGATAAAAGTACATTAAATTCATATCTAAAATATCACAATGTAACCCTTCATTTTGTACAATTAATATATACTAATAAAAAACCAAAAAAAGCAAAAAAGGAATAAAAAACTGTTTTCTTTCATATAAAAAAAAGCTGATTTTCTCAAAATGTTACCATATAAGTCATGAAGTGTTAGTTATTCTAAAGAGTTACTTCCCAGTTTTTACCCCTTAGGCTATCATAGTTGCTTTAGGTAAAACTTATGTGTTTCATGGCTAATTTACTCAACAGTATAAAAAAGTTAAATTCATTTTATGGTCTTATTTTCATTGATAATAAATTTCTTCAAAGACCTTATGGCAAGTTATTTTAAGTGCTTTTCAATTTTTAGTAAAAATTCTCAACCTACATTTTTATGTAATTTTCCATATTAAAGTCATCAAGACTTAGATGTTTCAGACATATTTTTTTTCTGTCTGACTTTTCCAAGAACTTAAAAAATAATTTATTAAAGAGGCTTAAAGTTTGACCTTTTCTTTGAAAAGTAAAAATGAAGTTGTTGGCATTTTTTTCAATAAGAAAAGAATTCTTATTTTCTTAGAGAAGATTTAACTGGAAATAAAGATGTATGTCTTGAATTTGGATACTTTAATATCATTGAGGTTTTGGTTACAATCATAAAAACTACATCACGGTAAACAAAGAAAGTAACAGGTTTTCAAAGTACTTAAAATAGAATTTAAATAGATGAGTCTATTACAGAATTTATTGTCTATTTAGAACTTTTTTAAGATTGTAGGATTTTCCGTGTTTAGTTTTCAATTTAAATTCTGTAAAGAGTTAGGATTTTCTTTTTAAGCCATACCTTATGATGGAATGTTCTTGGGGAAAGGGGCTCTTAGTGTCCTCATCTCTGCTGAGGTTTGCAGGATCCTCTTGTCCCTTTCTGCCCTGCAGCTCCCTACTTGCTAGCTCTGAGGTATCAAGTTACCATGTTTTAGTCTCTGCAGAGGCTGCTTCCTTTCCTTGGAATTCCTTTCTACTCATTTCTGTTGAATTTCACAGTCTTCCAGATTCAGCTCATTTGACACCTTTTTATTTTTTTTATTTTTATTTTTTATAAAAAGTGGGATTTATTAGAGAAAAAAGAAAGGCTATAGCTAGAAAAGTGCAGTGGAGGCCGAAAGCCGGTAGCTCCTTGACACCTTTTCAAAAAAAAGCTTAAACTGTGAACTCTTGAGATTGGACATTGGGTCTCCTTCGTTTTGTGTTGCCACAAAGGGCTTTGTGAGCACAGATGTGTTAAATGAAGGCTTACTGAATGATGACTGAATGAATGCCTGGAAGAATGGATAGACAATATAGAGTTCTTCATGCCTAAGATTTCTGAGGTTTCTTCCAAACTTCCAAACAAGTTACAGAAGGATAAAACTATCCCTTTCCCAAACTCTTCCACCATCATTCCAGGCACAGGTTAGGGATGGTGATGGCTCCTGGCTGAGAATTAGATGGAATTTTTTCCCATAGACAAAGAAAAGGCTGTTAAAAGGTTATAGCATCTTTTTATATTTTTTGCAAAGCCCTTGTGAAAGCAGTGGAAATTCCATTTACTTTGGATTTAAGTAGCAATACAAAAGAAGAAAGTAACAATATAGAAGAAGAGAAAATGAAGATTGGCTACAAATATTCTACAAAATTAAAATAACTTTTTTTGTGACAAGATAGTCCTCTATCCCATACCCTCCTCCTGATTCCAGTTATCTCCCTAAACCTTCAGTGATACCATCAGGTGACACAAATATTTTTGGTAAGATGCTGTATTTTTCCTTGCATTTGAGGATGTCATTAAGTTCCATGTTTAGACCCACAAGGTGTGGAAAAAGAAAAGACAGAAGTGACTTCTTTACATGAAGAGCCAGATTCTTCTGTGCTTAGCATAGAGTAGGCATTTCAGTACTAACTCAAATATTTGTTGAATGAATTTTAAAAATCCACAAACAACCCTGATAAAACAGAAGCAGGAGCACAGAGCCAGAGAAGTTAGTATCTCCAGAATCTGCAGAAATTTTGTGAAGTGGTATTGGGATGGGAAGTATTGAATTTCACAGTGCAGGAATACTTTTTATCAATCTTATCTTGATCCTAAGACTCAGGGAGACCCAGCTGGCATACAGGTTAGATAAAATAAAAGAGAGGGGAACCATAATTTTAAAAACTGCCTTGAGGAAGGACTAGTACATTCATGTTTAGTGATATTGAGACAAACACAAATTAACTTAGTGATGAGAGATGTGCAGAAAAGTCACCCAATTTTGGAAGATTATCAGAAAAAGTTGAAAATTGCAGTGATGCTTTATGTGACAATACAGTGATTATGAGTTCTGCCTGGAGGAAGGTAGAGAGCATTTTCTGATTTTCTGCATGAAACAATTTCCTGAACCATATGAGAATGAGAGTGGCTTAGGAACAGTGTTTATAAAGTCAACTCAGGAGTAGTTGGCTGGGTATTAGTTTCTTTCTCCAAATTGAAGCCTCTAAGAATAACACATTTCTTTATTTCTTGGATAACAATGAATATAACGGTGTCTTCTTCTAAAGAGACTACTCAGAACTGAAAACTTATTTGAAAAGTGTTCTGGTTCAAAGAAGAGATGAGTATTGGATTACCTAACTAATGAAAATAACTAATAAAATGGTATTAAGTATGTTATACACAGTTCCCCAGTGGGTCTCACCAACATATCTTTAAAATAGTTATAATCATATCCTCACTTCACAGAAGTATTTTAAACCCAGAGAGAAAAACTTGCTCAAAGTCAGGTACCTGGTAATAGTGGTAATGGTAGTAATGGTAGGAGAGATACAATTGTCCCTTGGTATTCTGGGAAGACTGGTTCCAGGACTCCCCTTGGATACTAAAATTTAAAGATGTTTAAGTTCCCTATATAAAATGGTACAGTATTTGTAATACCTACAAACATCCTTCTGTATACTTTAAATCATCTTTAGATTACTTATCACACCTAGAATGATGTAAATGCTATGTAAAATGTTATACTATATTGTTTAGGGAATAATGACAAGAAAGAAAAGCCTATAAATGTCCAGAGCAGATGAGATCTTTTTCTCAAATATTCTCAATTTGAGGTGGGTTGAATTCAGTGACGTGGAGCTCATGGGCATAGGGCCAACTGTAATCAGTTATTGAGCATCTAGAAGTACCAGGTACTGTGACCAATGTTTTACATATATTTCAATAGTACCTAGATCATAACAACTCTTTAACATGTGTATTTTTATCATGCCCATTTAATAGATGAAGAAATTGAGACACAGAGAGGTTAAACAGGAACTAGTATCAGAGATGGGCCAAGAGCCCAGGTTTTGTGTTTTCCACTACTGTGTTTGGTGCTGTGATTAGAAGCTAATTCTGTTTAATATGGGCCACACACTCTCAGTTATATCCTTTTCTACAGGTACGTTCTATTTAGTGATACTTCAGAATTTGCACTGAGTGTACTTCCTCCTTGGACAAAAGCACATGAATTCCAAGTAGCTTATCTGGACAAACTCTACTGTCACACAGGCCATACGTCTGCTGGGTATAGTGAGAGACAGGGCTTGGACACAGTTATGTTAGACCCTAAACTCATATCATCCCTTCTACTCTGCACTGGACACATTTATGATAAAAGCCCAGTAGGCAGCATGGTGCGGTAGCTTTTTAAAGTGTTACCAAAGAAGCTTATTAGTGAAACTACCATTCTACCTTCCCTGTCAAAGAGGCAAAAGGCTAACATTAAATTTTGGCAATCCTAACTAGGAGAGTCATCTTTCTGACATTTTCCATTCTCATCTGTTAAATGGGAATAATAATATCCATATAGAAAAAGTCCAGTGCGTGGCTTAATATTGTGCACATTTGAGAAACACTGATGTCATTTTATTCTTGTTTTCTCCTTTCTCTGTCATCAGTGTGTTCTTATGGGCAAGGTAAAAGACATCACCATTTTAAAATGACATATGCACTATTGCACAATTGGTGTATGTTTGCATATCCAGAGACAGTCGAGAGGGAAAGGCATCTTATGGAATGAAAACATTTGAGGATTTTTTATAGCGTTCTCCAGTGCTTCTCAATTCTCCAGGATACTCTGTATTTCAGACCATCTCAAGGACAGCTCTCGATTGGAAGCACATTCCATAGATACGAGGACTTGGTCTCCTTCTATGTTCTAGTGGCTTCATATCCTTCCATCCCAGATTATGTTTTGTGTGTACCAGTCACCATTAAAAAAGAAAAGGCGAGGTCAAGGAAGTAATAAGACACAATGCCGAGTCTTCACATGGGAGGTCAAAAAGACTCCTTAAAACACTTCAGGGAAGTAGATTCTAATACTTCCTTGAATAATACTGAAGTGAGGGGGCAATAATGGAATGTGAATATGGATTTAACTCTGAAGTTGAAGCTCTTCCCACTAGTACAGTGAGCTGCCTCTTTATATGCTTGATAAGCATTTTGAACTAAATAGATATAGATATGAGACTTGTGAGAAACTTTCCCAGGCCTGTTAGGAGATAGGTCTCCTATTTTGGTAAATGATTATGCAGATCCTTCACCAACTCTCTTGATCACACTTGATGGAGCTCATACTGAAGGCTGCTCATATGCCAGAGGATGTTTATTTCCTCTTGAGAAGTTTGTTTGCAAATGGGATAGCTGCCCCTGGATGAGCAGGGGCTGAGCCTTGAGCAGGGGCTCATGGTTGAGTCATATGGGCATATATTTTGGTGATGAAAGGGAAGGCAAGTTTAGCAGAGACTGTGACTCAATTCTCTTATCTTTAAAATGAAAAAGAAACAAAACCTGAAAAGCAAGTAACTTCCTTAAAATAGTTAAGTATTAGAAGTGCATGCTTTGCTTAGCTCTGGAGAGAGAGATACATTTTACAAAGTGTCCACCAGAAAGAGGAACAAGGAATGGTCCTTACAGATTTCCTGCTTCCAAATCTAGAACAGATAGGAAAGAGGAACTTCCAGGTTGTAACCTGGGCAGAGTCTCCATCATGTCTGTCTATTGGAACCTGTAGTGTTTGTCTGTCTTCTCTTTCTTCCCAGTCAAAACCAGTGCTCTCTCCCACAGATGGCTTCTTTCCTAATGCTTTCCTTTGTAAAGGGAAACACATTAAGGTTTCCCCTCCCTCCTTTCTCAGCATCTTTGTGATTTAGTCAGCCTGACATTTTATAAAGTGAAATTTGTGTATCCATCCCTTAGCTTTAATGGAGGCTTAACATCTCTATTTTCCTGATGCAGAGTTTAAATAAAAAAGATCTCAGTGAAACTTCTGGTTTTAAGTGGGGAAAAGGGGTATGCACTACCTTTATGTGACAGATATCTGTGACATGTGTTATCTAATTTACAAAATGAAGGTATTATTCTGCCAAAGATGAATGGAAAGGAGACAGGCTCAGAAGATTAAACCATTTGCCCAAAGTCATTGAGAAAATAAATACCTAAATACCTATTTTCTAGACATGTCTTTTTTTTTTTTTAACTAGAACTCAGTGCCTATACCTTGAGCCACTCCACCAGCCCTTTTTTTGTGATGGATATTTTTGAGATAGGGTCTTGTGAACTATTTGCCTGGGCTGGCTTCGAACCATGATCCTCCTGATCTCTGCCTTCTGAGTTGCTAGGATTACAGGTGTGAGCCACTGGTGCCTGGCTCTAGACATGTCTTAATGAGCTTTTCATGTCTTCACAAACCTAAGTTCCACAAATATAGAAACCACATAGATTTTATTCAATATCATGGCCCCATCACTTAGAAGAGTTTCCTGGCACTTAACAGATGCTCAAAAAGTATTATTAAATGAACTTAATTATCTTTTGCTATTTAAATGAATACAAATGGATATTTCACAATTAAAGAAAACATGTAATATATATGTATAGAATCAATGGAGAAAATAATGGTAGCACAATAGAGAGTCAAGGTAATGTAGCATGAAAATGAGTTCCATTTTCTTAATCTCTTTAGCACTACCAAAGAGAATAGACTCCTAATCAATTATACAGTTTTTAATTTCCTTAAGAAATTAAAAGAGAAAATAAACCAAGTGCTCAGGGCATACACAACAGTTCTAGAAAGAACTACCCTAAGAGAATTCTACCCTAAGAGAAAGTACCTGGTAATATAATAAATAAGGTCCTAAACAACAACTTTAATAAATGGATTTTGTTAGGCTGTTTCTTACTATGTCTTTCATATTAGCCAGCAGTATCACACTAGAGATAATACAATAGGCATCACCATGTTAATCAAATATAGGCTTAAGGAATTCATGGAGTGAAGGCTTTTCTTTAAAGAATCAGTCTGCACAGGTGGTACTCACCGTTCTCATGTTGGCAATTCATATTTGAACTAAATTACAGGTGTATTCTGTTCAGTTATTTGCATGGGAGTACCAGGCAAGGAGTTCACCAGAAGTTTTTAATATCTACCCTTCAATCTTCATGACCATTCTTCCAGTACTGTGTAACATACCAAATACTCTCACAACAGAATCAGTGACCCCAGAATCTGAGTAATGACTCAATCAGCATTTTTCCCCCATCGCCCTGGTCTAGTGTACCAGGGTAGGGATGGGTCCTGCACCATCTAGAGTATAACAATGAGAACACAGTCACTGGGTCTTTCTAAGACAGCCTGCAACCCATCTGAGCCTCTAGACATCCATTCACATTCATATTCATGCCCAGCCCTACTACTCCAACTCCTACACCTTTGGCAAGAAATATCTACACAGCTGGACTGGATTAATAGGCTGTTTTTAGTTTTTGCTCATTAAATTCTAGTTTCCTTCAAGCAATGTGTGTTTTCTTTATATACAAGCCCAGAAATCATTTAACAGGAAGAAAGCATCTCAGAGAAATGCTTCAGGAAAAGGATTGGGGGTGTGGAACAAAACCATGTTCCTTCTGTTTTATGGACTGTTCACACCATTCTCCCTCCTCCGCACTCCACATTGTATATTCTTCAAAAATATACAATTTTTTTTTGAAAAAAAAGTTTTTTGCTTATTTTTTTTGCTGAAGTTATCAAGACAGATTTATAACTGCTGTAATTATGATTTGTTGTCTGTAAGATTATGGGTTACAGAGCAGTAAATCAGCCAGTCAATAAAGATTGCCAGGCACTGTACTAGGCTGGGGAGTAAATGAGACAGATAGGCATCATCCTCATGGAAGTGAGCTATTACACAGGTATTTTCAAGCATGATAAAGGCAATCAAGGTCAAGCACAAGGTGCTATGGGAAGAAACAGCAGTAGGATGTAGATAAATACCTCTGTTTTCTTTAGACGCACTGAGGAAATATCTCTTCTTATGTGTCCAGTGCTGCCTTGAGAACTGCTTTGAGTTAGTTCTCTTATCATATACTTGTCTGAAGGGCAAAATACTTATTGAAACTATTATAGGCTGGTGATCAGAATGCTATTCAACTAATCTAAAATTCTTCATAATTCACATAGGAAGACCAGTCTCGCCCTTAGTGAAAAAGAATTCCATATTCATTTCATAGGCAATGAATTATTTAATTGGGAAATTTAATACATTTGTTATTTGCTTTAGGTACTCTGTGAGTCAATCTATTCAAAGACTTCAAGTGAGTTCTTGATTACTCCAGTAAAGGCATTTATTCAGTGAGATTGGGTTCAAGTTTCTCCAAAGACCACAGGGAAAGCTATCATGGGTTGAGTGTAGTGCAGTGCAGTGATCCTCAGGATGTAGCTCCTGCATCATCATCAGCAGCAGAAGCACCACCAGCCTCACCTGGAAACTTATTAATCAGAACTCAGGGAATCAGAAACTCTAAGAATGGAGCTATATGGCTGTGGTTCAACCAGCCTTCCAGGTGATTCTGAAAACCACTGTCACAGTGGTTAAGATCCTGGGTTTGGAATCAGGCAGATCCAGATTCAACTCCTAGCTCTACCACTTGGCTATCTGACTGTAGAAAACAATCTCTTTAAGCCCCAACTTCCTAATCTGTACAACAGGCAGAGTTGTAATTGTCTAACTTTAAGTTTGATGTCAGGATTAAATGAAGCAATGATTGTAAACGTGAAGTTGAAGGTAGGTACATGTGTTGTAGCAGCTTCACAGAGGAATTTTATGTTTGTTAAGTTTAATAATAAAAAATTGGGTTTGCATTTTGTATGTTTTTTTGTTTCCATCTCACTTATTTGAATGATTAATTTTGTTGTATTTATAGGAGATTAATCATTAAAGTCAAAACAAAACTGCCCTTCAGGCTCTGGGCCTCACAAACTATCCATGCTGTTTTCCTGTTGTAAGAAGTAAGTGTATATTACATCAAATGCTTATTGTAGCCACCATTCTAGCTGACAGATGAATGGATGTAAAGACATTCTAGCCAACAATTTCTTTTACAGCAGCAATAGTCAAATAAAACCAGGCTACATGTATTTATAGAAAACTGGATTGTAAGCCTTTAAGTGGGCTTATGTATTCCTGTGCCTCCAGAGCCTACGTTATCACAGAGAGAAACTCAAAATTATTTGCTGAATTTACTTGCAAGTATAATTCAGAATAGTTATTCTCAAGTCCAACTCGGAGCCCCCATATCACTCACATTTGGGTCTCATTATCCAGGGCTCAGTTCCAGAAGAGAAAAGGGTCGATCTACAAATGCTGAGGGTACGGCATGATGCCTCATGAGGACACAAACTCCACTCCCAGCTTTGAACAGTGTCTCGAGTGGTCTTTAAAAATGGCCAAGAACAAATGGTGGGTGGGAAAAGGATGACAGTTAAACAGTTGTGTATCTGAGTTACAATCTTGACTCTCCAGCTGATTCTGGATTGAATTTTAAGCACTTTCCTTCATTTCCCACAAGCAACTATCAGTTACCCCCCAGCAGCTCACAGCTCTGTGTTAAAACTAAAACTCAGCAATTCTTATTAAAAAAAAAACCAAAACGCAGCAGATCCTTTTGATGCTACAGAGAAAAATTGAGGGCAAAGGGCTAGAGTTGGCTTACATTCATTTCATTTTATCACATGGAGAATAAAACCACCAGAGCATAAACCCAAGTGAAAACTTCAGTTTTCACTGAAGGTAATTAAATGCTAACTCCAGCAAAAACACCAAGACCCAGGCTCCCAATCACTTTATTTCATTCTTACTGCATTCTTCTTAGCCTGATGACTAAAATCTGTAAGCAGTTGCCCCAGCCGTTAGTGTGAGTTACTCAGAGTCCACCTGTAATTCTATCTGTCTTTTCTAACTGTTAAATATATCCAAAAGGGAAGCATGTCAGCCAGTGAGGCTCACGTGGTAATGGCTCATCCCATCAAGTCCCAATAATCTTCTAATGGAGAAATGTAGCGGAAAGGATTATTTGAAACAAGGAATGATCCTAAGTGACATGATTAGAAACCCTACTTTTTTTTTTTTAAGAGTAGCTGTCACCTCCCAAATACAGTTAAAGTCAGATGCTTCCCTTGCTGACAGCAGGGGGCAGCAGATTAGAGTCAATTCTGTGAAAGTAGTTTCAGGATGGAAAAGTATGTGATGGAAAAACTCGCAAAGCACTTAAATCAATATATGGAAAACCTAAGAGCTGATTCCTCATTTTAAAAAAGAAGAGATCTGAGCTAAGTATAAAGAATTTTGCATCTATTTTCAGTTCATATTGTATATTACACTTACTCTATAGTTCCTAATGAACTAAGTTTGTACCTCATGAAATTGCCACTTATTTTGTGTGAGTCAAGGCTGTCAAATATTGGCAATTTTCTATGATTAAACCTAATAGTCTGGAGTGAAATTTAGACAACAGGCCTCCTCTCCAAGTATACACAAAGGACAGCACATGTTTACATGCTACAGCAGTCCTTGGTTCAGAGAAACAGTGATGAATCCTTGTGGATGGATAAGACCAGTTCTTGTGTAATCCTTCTACCTCTGCCTCTCCTTGTTCCCCACAACCCACAACAGGGACCATAGATAACCTTAATCCCCCATGACATCTGTTCCCAAGCCAATTGTGACTTCAGCCTCAGTCACACGGTCCCCATCCACTTTTTCATTCTATCTTGATAACCTGTGAATAGCCACCTTGCTGTCCCCATCCCTCTTAATGCTCCTCAGATCAGGACAGGACTGGGGCTAAAATCACAGGCTTACACAGTAGTCTTCTTCCTACCAGAGTCCCCATTTTGAAAACAAGGTTTTTATGTCTGAGTTGCCAAGCCTGATTGAGTCCTTGAACTATTTTGTCTATGGTTCTAAAATTGTGGTTCTTGGCCCAGAAGCATAAGCCTTATCTGGAAACTTGGTAGAAAAGCAAATTCTCAAGTCCCACCAAGATCTGCAGAATCAGACATTCTGGGCTGGGGTTCACTGATCAGAGTTATAACTCCTACAGATTTGGATGCATGCTCAACTATGAGAATCACTGGACTAGAACATAAAACCAAGTTTCTGTTTTGATTTTGTCTTATGTTACCAACTGGATAGCTAATCTTCTTCTTCTGGACTGTTTCTAATTTCCTGTCCAGCAGTTTAAAGTTAATCCCCAACTTGTATGATTTTCCATTGCCAAATGCCAACTTCCTGAGAAGCTGATGTCACTCACTTGGTTCTGTGATGCTGGCCTCCACCCACCTGATGAAATCTGTGAAGCCAGATACTGGTTTCAACTGCAAATGGAGTTTGAGAGGCTCTGTGAATTTGGTGCTTTGCCTACTCACATGAGTCTCCTACTGATGCCTCTACTCTAGAGACTTGTCCTGTTCCATCTGGTCCTTCTCTTAACTTATTTAAACAAAACAACCATCTTTGGAATTGAAATAAGCTACAGAAGCCCTTTTGATTTGTGGATTTATTACATGTGGTTTTGACTAAGTGTGGTCAAAACAAATAATAAATGAAATCAAAAGCAATTCCAAAAAACAAAAATTTAAATTCCCGCATTCACATTATACAGCTCAGTGGATGAAGAGATGCTCTCAGTCAGTCCTGCATTATCATCAGCTGTGTTTCAATCATTGTGTGATCTGCTGAGTGTTTCCCTGTTCTTAATTTTCTGGAAGTCTGCCTCCCAAAAAGCAAAGTGAAAGTTAGTGGACTTAATTTAAGTGATTAGGTGAAAGTTTTAGATTTGTTGAGCTGGTGGCATTATGGGAAAATGAATGAAACATTTGCACTACAGCACTAACTCTGCATCTTGAGCACGTGTGGTTTTTCCTCAGTGGTGCTCTCCTTGGAACAACAGACCTATGGATACCAAGAATCTGCTGTATATGCTTCCGGGTTGTTGAAAATTATAATTGAGCAGTGAAAATATGAGGAAACGTTAGGCTCTATCATTCAAAGTGGATAATTTTAGTATAAAAGAAGCTCAACCTTTTCTTTTTGGGGGTGGGGCAGAAGATTTATACTTTCATCTGTGTCATAAAATGGAGGAGTAAGGAAATGCCACCTCATATGAATGTGTATTTTGAGGAAGAGATTGTATTATTTAAGCACAACTTCAAAATTTTCTTTCAGATGACAACTGCTTGCTTATTCTCCCATTTCCACACTGGGCACTGAGTTTCTCCAGGAAGGAAATTTTGGTTTTATTCATTCTTGTGTTTCTGGCACTAGCATATAGGATCATAGATGTTCAATAAATGTTTAAGAAAGGAATGAATAGAAAAAGACAAACATACACCATAAACCTATTCACACACAAAAATAAAAGACCTATTTCTTTAGCTTGTCTAGATTATTAAATGTTACTAAAATAAAGTGGGTTGCTACATTTGACCAAGATTTAAGATGAATGTCTATTGTTATGCTCAAGATGGAAAGCAAGAGTTCAATTAGTGCTAGGATTGATATTTCTGTCAATAAAGGACCCTGAGAAGTTATTGTCCTCAGGATGCAGATCACCATTATCATTATGGTCTTAAAGGACTCAAAGAACCTCTATTCATCCTTTCATTTTTGGGAAGAAGAGAAAATTTAGGATTATAAAGGTGAAGTCAATTTTATAAGGTCACTGAGTTGGTAGGTGGCAGAGTTAGGACAGCCTATTCTTGACTTTCAATCTTTCCACAAGTCTGCTTTTGAAATAGTTTTTGGTGATTATTTATAATGATAGAATCACATTGGAAAGGATGAGTTTTTCCCAAATACTTTCTTCAACATTATAAATATCTTTTAAAAAATGACAAGATGCCTGAAGCCGTATGCTCTGATATATTTAAATTATTCCTATCTGTTTCCTGTAAGAGAAACTTGCTATATGTTTTTTTTCCCTAAGGAGGTTGAAATACATGATATTTCCAAGCTTATAAATAAAAAATTCCTTGGATACCACATAGCTCAATTAACTTAGATGTTAACCAGAGGGTTCCTGAGATAATCAGTAATTTCACATGTATCCTACACTCAATTTTCATTAATTTGACTTGTTATAAAAAAGGAAATAAAAACAAGATGTCAATTTTTGTTTATCAGATTGCAGAAATTTAGAAAGAATAGCAGTGTTTCAGGAGAGCAGTTTGTTGATGGATTCAAACTTAGAAATGCAAATCATCTTCTATCACTAATTTCACTGCCAGTTAATTCTGTTAAGGATAAAACTAGAAGAACACAAAGATAACCATGTACAGGTATACTTATCCCAATCTTATTTATTTAGAATTCTGCAAAATAAAACAACTTAAATATCTATAAGTAGAGCTTTAGTTATATACATTGCCATAATCCATAAAAATGCTATGTTGGCCATTTAAAAAGACAAATCATATATACTGGGATTAGAAAACCTCTAGGCCAGGGAGAGGGGGAAAAGTAGAGCCTAAAGTCTCAGATATAGTATGAGCCTATCTATATAAAAATGGTGTGTGTGTATGAGAGAAAGAGAGAAGAGAGACAGAGAGAGAGAGGGAGGGAGGGAGAAAGGGAGGGAGGAAGAGAGCGAGTGAGCATGAGAGAGAGAGACAGAGAACAGAGACAGACATGTAAGAATTTCCCTTAGAATATTGATAGTGATTACCTAGGATGGTGAATTTGGACTGCTTTTTATTTTGGTTCTGTATGTTAGTTTGAATTTCATACATTAGCAGATATAAGCTTTATCATTAGGAAGAAGAAACCCAAAAGATTTATCTTCATATTTTAAACAAATAAAGCTGAAAAATGCTTGGTATTGTCAAACTCTGCTTTATGATTTTGAAGAATGAGTACTAGACAAATACATTTGAGACATTTCAAAACCCACAAGGGATGGGGTTTTAAATGATATTTGATTTGACTCATTCCAAGTTAGAAAATAAAGGTCAATTTAGGTTCCATGTAAGTTCTTAACTTTTTGAAAAGATATTTTGATGAAATAATTCATAACATTGGGCCTTTAAAATATTTGTTTTATCTTTTAAAAAAACGTCTCTCAATTGTCAACATGAGCAGAATTCTGTTATTTCATGCTTGGTGGGCCCATATCAGAGGATTTGTTGACTTGATCCAACAATGATCAGTTGAAGTTTTTTTTTTTTTCATTAAGTGTAGACAGAAAAAGGGTCTGACTGAATTTATTCTAAATAATATCATGTAAAATATGTAGTATTGGGTCACAGCTTCTTTCTGCCTTTATTTCTCATAGGGAGGTTGTCTTATAGAGTTAACACAAAAGACACCTATCTCAAAGCCAAGAAATGTCTAAATACCAAAAGTATCAGACATTTTCATGCCCCTGACCAAAACCAGCCTTACTCCAAATTACATTTCAAACACAAATCACCCAAAAACTCACCCTGCATATTTTCACACAGCATCTAACAAAGTCCCAACTATTACAAGTTCTAACTGTATTTCCAAAGTAAGTTTTGACAAAGTACCTACTAAGAGCAACACATTTGGAAAGGAGCTCAAAATAGAAACAATACTTGTGAAATTCTATTTTTTATGTACAGCATATTTTGAAATGTATACATTGTGGAATGGCTAAGTCATGCTAGTTACATAGGCATTACATTACATATTTATCATTTATTTGTGGTGAGATCAACATCTATTCTTAGCAATTTTCAAGAACAAAAAACATTGTTACTAATGGTAGTCACCAGTTACACAGAACTCTTCTTATTACTCTTATCTAGCTGAAGTTTTGCATCCTTTGACTAACATCTCTCCACCTTCCCCATTCTCTAGCATGGGGTGACCATTGTACCTGCTGTTTATATGAGATCAACATTTTAAGATTCCACATGTAAGTGAGATCTTGTAGTGTCTTTCTGTGCCTGGTTTATTTCACTTAACACGATGAGTGACTCCAGATTTACTTACCTGGAGATGGTATTGTTTTTAGTTATGATGGCTATTCTGAACCATTCTTCCTATTTATGTACCCATGACTTTTATAATCAAGAGTCTAAGGCCAGTCATGGAAATGACTGTGACCTCCTGCTATATAACTGCTATGTGCTTGTGACCTCCACACAGGAGCTGTTCCCCATCACACCAGCAAATGCTGCCCAACACTGGCACTTGAGAGAACTTGTCCTGGATTAAGTGACTGGAAGCAATGGAGCAATGCACAATTCTCTTTTTTGAGAAATCTAATTTCAGCAGCAGTGAAATATCTATTACTAAAAAAGCAAGCTCTTCAAATGAATTTTTAACTGAAATTGGAAACGTGGCTGAAATTTGGAAGTAGGAACATTGAAAAAGTACAAATGGAATTTTAACAGTTCTACTTAATTATGTTGGAGGTCTTTATTTTCCCTTCTCCTATTTCAAAATACAGCAAGGAAGTGTCTGGTGTCATGTGAGTGAGGAGGGAAGTGGCAGGAGCCCAGTAACCCCTTATTGAATGAATATAGTTCTACCTTATATGGAACTATTACAAGCATTAGAGTCAGCTAAAGTGCCTCATCTTCAGAAATTCAGATTCAGTAGGACTTTGGAGAGCCTCTGAATTTGCTGTTAGATGGTGGTAGTCTGCTACTTTTAGGGCCACCTTGAGTAGCCTTGCCTTGGATTGTAGTCTATTCCCTATATCTTCTAACATTTGAGAGTTTGAATTGTGGCCCAACTCTGACATGCCTGCTGGGAAAATGGCACTTTTCTACCTGGGAAAGTTGTCCTCCTACCCAGAAGGACCCAATGGACACAAAAGAAGGGGATATATCCATAGCCTAGTCAGGAATATCTGCTAAATCTGGCCTGGAAATTGATGAGCACAACAGATGCCCTAGCCAGCTTGCTTTCACATCCAGTCTGTGCCACCTTTATAAAATTTGAGCAGGTTGGCATATAATCCACACATATGAATAGTTACTATTCCCAAGGTTATCCTGTATGTATTTGCAACACAGTATAGTTTGCATTTGCATATTCGTTTCTATGCAAGTGGACATGGCAAGATGTGTGAGTGTGTGTGTGTGTGTGTGTGTGTGTGTGTGTGTGTAAGATTGGAAAGACTGTGGATACTAAATCAAAATTAGGCTAAATGTCTATTGGGTAAGCCAGGTTACTTAGAGAAAAGAAACAATAGAATTTTTGAAGCCTCCATTATGAACCACACACTATTAAGAACCTTCACACACATTGTCTCAATGAATATTTAGTACAAATGACATGATAAAGTCAATATTATAATCTTTATTCTGTGGGTGAGGTTTCTGAATCTTAGAGGTTAAAAAATTTGCCTACTAAAATAGAAATTACTGAATGGTAGACCAAGACAATGAATTAAGTTAAATGTATCTTTAAAGTCTATATTCTCTGTACGATCGACCCATTGATACAATATGAACAAATAAAAATGTTTAACCAGAAAATATTATTGTGAATCTACTCTCAATTTGTATTCTATAGGACATTTACTAATACAATTATGTGGTTTTTGTTGAGTATACACAAAAGCTCAATGGTAATACTCTAATTGTTTGGAAATACCACCTCTGAAATTGATTGCCCTATGTAACAGCAATTGATTGGTAAGTGTACTTTATAAGCATTGTTTTTTTTTTACTAGTGCAATCTCATAAAAATCACCATGTTTATGTGCCTTCCCATTACAATGGTCAAATGTCAATTTAAAACATTTTGAATAGCAAAAGGCCAGATTTTGGCAGAAGTAACCTGCCCATGAATCAAACCCAGAACAGAAACCACACTTAGGAAAATCCTGTGTGATTTTGTTATTATATGAAATGGGGAAGCTGAGGGAGCAATTGAGAAGATTTATTTTAGCCCTAATTTACAACAAGAAAGATATGATTATAGCTATGAAAATGATATTTTTGAAGAATTTATAATACAGGAAAATGATAATGTATAAGGTTATTTGAAAAAAACTAGCAGAATCTGAGTATATATGTAGTATGATTTCAATGAAGGAAAACCATATCTATATCTATCTATGTATCTGTCTATCATCTATTATATATAGAGAGATAGATATAGATATATTGGAGAAAGTACAACAAAGTAATAGCAATGGTTATATTTGGGATATGCTTTTGGGTCATTTTTGTTTTAAAAAATATATATATATACACACATATATATGAGTTTTATATATATATATACACATATATATGAGTTGCATGTATATATGTGTGTATATATATATATATATATATATATATATATATATATGGTTGCTTATATTTTTACCATGAGTGTGTCTAATTTTAATAACAGGAAGGAAAGTGCATATATTATTTTAAAAAATTGGAAGATTTTTCCCTATCTTCAAAGTTTGTAAGAAGTAACAATTATTTTGATAGCTATCATGGTAACCCATTTTTGATTGTGTGTGTGTGTGTGTGTGTGTGTGTGTGTGTGTGTGTGTGTGTGTGTTGGGGGGGGAAGAGAGAGGAAGAAGAAGAAAGAAGAAGAGGGAAGAAGAAGAAGAATTTTTAACATGTCACTATTCTCCAGAATTTTAGAATTGGGTTCCCACATTGACAAACAATTTCAAGATGAAATATGCCAATACATTTTGGATGGAATTAATCTACTTCTTTGAACGTATGAAAGAAGAAGGGAAGGAAGAAGTTCCCATCTGTGTAAGAGGGAATCTACCTCTTGTACTGTCAGAAGATGAAGTGAGTTAATAAACCAGATAAATTAGTCCCTGCCATTTAAGAAATGTTAGCTATTATTACTGAATTAACAGGAGCTGCTATTGGTTTCTAACTTACACTTTGAATCTAATAATTTCCTTTTTTTCCCTTCTAGGAAATTTAATTTTTCCTTGTTAATTTTCAGAAAAAATCTTTAATTTGCAAATAAAGCTGATCTGCCAAGGAATTTGCAAATGAGGGCTGGACACATTTATGCAGAGGCACTCTTGAAGGGAAAAAGGGCATGTTGTCATCTATCTCTCTCATAGCCCAGTCACCATCAGAGATCAAGAAGAGCAGAGTTTTAAAGGGCTCTTGAACTACTAGACTTTCACTGTGTGCTCTGTGGGATTACCTCACAAGGCTTAACCCTTGCTTCAAGGCTATTAGCATTGTCCTCAGCTCTGAGACATGGGCTGGGCTTTTGGAAAATAAAAGTAAACAGAATACACTTGATGGCCTGCATGATAGCAAGAGTTACTACCTTCATTATGCATTTATTTCTTTTTTTCCAATTGCACATATTTCTGAACATTTCTATTACACACAAGAAAAGTTTGAATTCTTTGTTTCAGTATTATTAACCCAAACAATATTCATTGGATATGCACTGTACAAGTTTCTATGATTCCCAGATACAAAGACAACTTACAGGTTCAGTGTAGGAGAAACTCACAACTTCAGTGGGAAAGTAAACAAGGAAAGAGATAATTAAAATATTCTGTAATGTGATGAAGAGCACTGTTCATTACCTAAGTTCCAGTCACTCAGTGGACTGAGTGAGGCTGGTGAATTATCCTGTACTTAAATGGAATCACTGGCATATTGCAGCAATGCAATCAGTGAACACATATTTATCACGCTCCTAATATGTACATGGGGTTTTAAAGGAAATATAAAATATGAACAAATGGATAAAAGTAGATCCTGGTCTCAAAGAACAATCTGGTGTGATGGAGTTCACCATGCTGCAAAAGTAAAAAGTTCATATTGCTTGATATTTGGGGAAATATTAATGAAATCCAAATACAGTTAATAGTAATGAACCAAAGGATTGATGTTGGTACACTGGTCATGACGTCTGTACCATAGGAATGAGTTAGCAATATGGGAAGTTGAATGTAGGATTCTAAGGATTTAGATTCTAAGGATTTTAAGGATTCTAAGGATTTAGTTCAAGGATTTTGGAGTTATTAGGGGTGCCAAACAATCACCATGTTTTGTGCATTTGGAGCAGGAAGGTAAGGCTTCTGGAGTATGAAATAATAATGCAGTCTCCTTTCTGGGCTTCTGCCAGTTTTAACACTGCTTAGTTTCTTTTGACTATGTCCAAGGCACAGTAGTAGCACCACCTCCAGCCCCTCTATACCTTCCATTAATTCTGTCATCTACAATTCCATCACCTCCAAAACCTTTACTACTTCCACCACCTCCTCTATCTGTACCTCTATACCTCATCCATCACCTCCTCCACCAACTTCAATATCACTTGTACTCCCTATTCTACAATAGTCATCAATTTCACCACTTCCTCCATCTGTACCTCTATCACCATCTCTACCACCTCGTCCATCTGTACCTATACCACTACTACTATCACCTCCTCTATAAACACACATCACCTCCACCAATACCTCTACAATATTCATCAACTCTACCATCTCCACTACATTCCCCATCAGTATCTCTACCATTGTCTCCTCCAACAATTCCAACATCACCTCTACCCCACTACCATCACTATTGCCACTACCACATAAGCATAACAATAGAAGACTTCTAAAAAAGTAAATATCTTTAGGATAAACTCTGAAGATTTGAGAATGCAAAATGTGACAAGCCCTCTTAAATCAAGATTCATAGAGATGAAATCATTCATATCATTCATGCAAGAAATTCCCCCCTTACACTTATTAAAATGGAAGCTAGCTGACTATCCTTTTTTCCCATTAAGTTCCATGGGATTCAGATGCCAAACAAGGTATTCTGTCCTTTCCTACTTGGGTGCACAAGAGGCATTTAATCTTCTAATCCCTTCAAAATTGTGCATTTACACAAAGAATCTTCAAATCTGGTTACCCTGGAGATTCAACAAGAATTATGTAGTATAATTTGATCAACATGATAAATCCAAACCTCCAAACCATCATTTAACTTTGATAAGCAAGAGAAGTAGTTTATTTCTAATAAAACTGTCTACATACATTGGGATTGGCATTATAAATTCATTAACGTTCCCATACAAAATAAGAATTCATGGGAAACATACTACAAAGAAACAATGAAAAAGGTAAATTCTTTAAGTGGGCCAGAGAAACATCCAACATAGAATTGCCTCAAGGAGAGGATGTGGGCCTAGGCTAAAAGTTCTAAATTCCTTTCTTAGAGAGTTTCAAATTTATAGATGACACAGCTACATTTTATAAATACTCTCATACCTGCAACTGCTGCTTCCTACAGGGCATGAGACCGGGACTGGGCTGTGTTAAGCCATTAAGTCCCACTCTTAAATCTCTGCTGTAGATCAGTGCACAGTCACCTGTTTATTGCTTTAGAGGTTACGTTCTGATCTAGCAATTGTTAGAAGTGTTTTCTTTATAGGGATCATAAACCCCAATCCCTACAAGGATGGCCTGCCTAGTGGATGGCTCAGGAACAGGGGAAAAGTCTGCTCTCTGCTGTTGAAACTATACTCCAGTTGACTTGCTTGCATTTCAGTTCTTCTGGGGAATTCACGGCACCTAAGAAGTAGATTTCAGTCTCCTTGTTCTAAATATTAGACTTTCCACATGACCTTTGTTTTCATGGAGGTGGGAGTTCAAGGATAAGAATTTTATTGACTAGGCATCTTCTGAAATGAAAACACATGCAAAAGAAACCAGGAATGAACAGCTCTGAAAACCAGGGTTAATGCCTCTCCCAAGGGAAGGCTTCCTAAAGCAGTGGTTCTCACAGTGTGGTCTCTGGACCAGAAGAACCTGAATCCCTGAGAACTTGTCAGAAATGCAATTCCTTCCAACCACAAGCTAGGGAGTACTTTGTGTTCATGTCCTTAAAACCGTGAACTATAGCAAGGTTTAGAAGAGAGGAAGTAAAACACTTAGATTTGAGAACTAAAGCTTCAAAGGAAGCCTGAAGGAAGTGAGGCTGGGCTTCAGGTTGGTGCATGTGCCTTTTTGTGTTAACCACAGATGCATAATCTTTTAGGACTGGAGGAGACCCTTGACTTCACAGCCCACTTAGTACTTTTATTTATACAGGTGCGTAACAGGTCAAATGAGTTGACAGTTCACATTCCTAAACTTCCTCCGTTATGTGGCACCTACTATTTCAGCTCATGCTCACCAGCCATGAAGAGGTTACAGCTGCCCAGTAGTGGCCTGGATCCCTGCTGGATGACCAGGCGGGTTTAGATAGACCAGGTTTCTGTAGAGTGGTCTGAGAAGAGCAGCACTTGTTGACGCATACTGTGTGGAGAGAATAGCAAGCACTGACCCACAGAAAGCATGAATTAATATTGTTTTTATTAATCTACTGTTCTGTAAATGAGGCTGGAAAAAATAAAATGAGAATGATATAATGGCCAAATAATTCTTGAGTGCAAACCAGAAATGAGGGAAGACATTTATGGAAGGCATTGAGAGGCTTTCTATGTGAGGTGCTATGGGATCCATTCTGCCACCACTGTCAGGAAACATAACTAATCTATAATGTCCTTCAAACAGCATCTGACTGCTGTTTCCTTGAAATCATATTGCGCATAGATGGATCGTTTGGGGCTCCAGTTACGCACTAGATACAGAATACTCTACATAGTATTCATTTCCCTCCAAAGGAATAGGAACCTCATGCTCCATTGTGTTCTCCTGCATTTTTAGAGCAAACTAGAATTCCTTAAAAGCAACATGAATTCACTCCTCAGAGACTTACAGAATTTCCCCCTCATTTATTGAAGATTAAAGAATGCAATACATTAGTACAATCGTGTGGGCTTATCATTTTAGTCCAAAACAATTATCTCTTAGCACCCACGAAGAAATCAGTATTCCACAACAATGTTCGAGGTTTTAAGATTTAAAAAACAGAAAAGAAAAAATATTTAGTAAAGTTTTCTCTTCTCTCAAGTCACCTAATGAGTGCTTACTATGTGCCACCATTATGTTATGCTGGAGGCAGGAAAGCTGAATAAGATGTAATCAATGGGTCTGTGCTTTCAAGAAAATTAAAATAAAATAGTAGGGCTGACATAGTAGATGGAATACAGTGTGAAAGATGGCAAATGATGGAGGTATGGAAAAGGTGGGATACATAACTGAAAGAAGCATCTATTATTTATTATATGCCAAATTCTTTAGTAAGCATTTAAAAATTTGTTTACTTATTTATTTAATTGTGGTAAATATACAGGACGTAGTTCTAGTTTAGCCATTTTTAAGTGCACAGTTCAATGGCATCAAATACATTCACATTATTGTGCAATCACCATTGTTCAATTTTTACAACTTTTTCACCTTCCCAAACTAGAACTTTGTATCCATCAAAGAACTTCCCATTGCCCAAATTCTCTATGACTTTGACTTCACACAGGAAGAGCCATACAATGTGTGGAGTCAATCAGTATTTGACCTTTTGTGTCTGGCTTATTTCACTTAGCACAATGCTAGGGCAGGCATTCAACAAGCAGTACTTCACGCAATGTTCACCACAACTCTGTCAGGTTGGTACTGTTTCCCTTATTTTACAGCAGAAGCAACTGAGGGTTAAAGAAGTTGTTTGTTCAACAATCATAGTTAATAAGTAGCAAGGTGTGGATTTGAACCCAGTCTGTAGAGTATCAAAGCACAGGCTTCTAACTATAACATTAATTAATCTGTTAGGGAAGAATATAAAGTCAGTATTGTTACAAGTTTTTTAAGCCTACCTTTTTTGCTATAGCTTATACTAGCTGTAGGAAGAGGACATCAGTCCCTTTGAAAACAACTACATTCTTAATCAGCTACTTCAAAGAGAAGTCAGGAGGAAGAGGGTGAGAATCTAAAGTTCACTCTGCTTTTTCCACTTAGAGAAAAATGGTTGCTGTATGTTTGCTTATACTTTTCTAGTTTATTGAACCTTTCCATAAAGTGGCCACCTGACTGAAAACAACTGTGACAACTTTTTCTGCATCTGCTCCAAACAAGCAAGGGCCTCATTTTCTTCTGAGGGCTCTTTCTGGGCTGCTATTTCCTTTGTTTTAATTGTCTTCAGATCATTTTGTAGCTGCAGTCTGAGAAGCGCCACTCTGAACCTGGTGCACATTTCGTGGTGGTTCTGCAGTGGAACGTGTCAGAGCAACGACAGCAAGGCTGGGATCTGAAGAGGATAGGTGGAGCTGGAGCCTCTGTTTACCTCCTCTTTGCATATGCTCAAAATCCCAGCTCTGTGCAAGGTGGTTGCACTGATCCTACTCTGAGGGATGGACACTCTCCCTTTTTGATCTTTGGGTCCTCACCTGTCTCACTTTGACTCAGATTCTTTCTCTGTCCAAGCACATGAAACAAATGGTTCATTTCAAGGACTCTGCTTTCCCTGGGGGTGCACACACCAAGGACAGTAGACTGGGGCAAAGCTCACCTCTCTACTGAGGGTCCGATTACCTCACCCTGTCAAGGCCAACTGCCCCTTGATGGAACGGGGGACAGCATATGTGGTGATATGAGTTAGAACATTCAAAGGAAGTGGGCTTCGGGTTGATGTTTTCTTTCACTCTCCGCTCTGTCCTTTTATGTTAATTACAGCTGATATGACAGAAAGTGCATAATATTTTGGGACCAGGAAGCATGGGTTCTAATTCTTTCTCTGCTACTTGTGAGATGTATGTCCTTAAGCAATGTCTAATGTCCTCTGAACCTTACTTTCTTATCCATAAAATGGGCATAGTGATCATATCAAAGAACTTGCAAAAAGTAAGATACTACATGAGGACTGTTTTCTTAACTACATTTACTTTTAGAACCATATTAATTTTCTGCTTATGGTACATGAAGGTTTCTCTGGGTTTTGGAAATCTTTATATTAGGTCCGTGTGGTCATCAGCATTTATACTTCATGAGCAGTCATAATATTCCTGGTGTCCACCTTGGCATCGGGGAAACACATCATATTTTCTTTCAGTACAGAGATACCTAAGACAATACTTATTCCTTGCATAAATGAATGAATTGCTCATTTGTTGCACAATGAATCATATCTACTTCCTCATTTCCCAAAATGAAATCATCTAATGAATTGGATGCATGAAGATGAAAGGTGACTTTTAATTCATTTATTCCGAGTATTTAAATGTGTAACAATTAGCCCGTGTAAATTATTGTGAAGAGAACAAAAACTCATATTCAATTAGTCAAATGTTTTGCTACAGTATTTAGATATGGAAACTCAGTTTCTGCTCACTGGAAGCTAATTCTCTGGGAAGCTGAATTCTGTTAGCAATGTTTTTTCTATCACATGGTGGAGAATTACAATAAGACAGATGAGGTGGTGAGTGTTAAGCATGTGACATCTGTGGCCCACTGCTGTCATTATATTGGAGATAGAGAAACAAGACTGGAATTCTTAGATACTTAAGTCAAACAAAGGTCTCTTGAAGGGCTCAGTTACAATTCTCAATACAATGCTTAATTCTGCCAACTTGCGTCATCTCCTCTTTTTCCTCCTCATATCAACTGTTCAAATTCTCTGGGCAAAACAGAAGGAACTAAGACCCAGTAAGCTTCTTGCTAAAACTGGATACTTCAAATATTTAGAGCAAGGGATGTTTTTCTTTTTCTTTCTTTCTTTCCTTCTTCTTCCTTCCTTCCTTCCTTCCTTTGTTCCTCCTACTCTCCCTTTCCCCACCTCTCTCTCCCTCCCTCCATCCCTTCTCCCTTCCTTCTTTTCCTCTTTTTCTGCCAAGATGCTTACTTTCAAAACAAAGTTGCTAGAAGAATATGTCCTCCCAAAGAAACAGAAATGACTGCAAAAGTTTGTAAACTTATATTGCACTCAAATTACTGTTGGAGCCATGATCCCAAAGACTTCTTTTTCAATTAGAAATAGATAGGTATGGAGCCATTACAAATTTTAGGGAGCAGAGAGAACACATCAGACATTTTAGAAGTGTGTCCATAGAGGTTTCTGTTGAGAGAGCAACAGTTAACTCAGATGATAGAGGACTGCTACCTTCAGAGACAAGTGAAAGGCAGGACGCTTATACTTAGTCCTGTCTTCAAAGAAGGGAGCTTTGTTCAACAAGAATCATAAGGCTCTGTGGTCTTCACCAGAAGGGACTTGAACTAAAGTCTCAAGTGTGGAGACTTTAGTTCAAATCCAGTCGTGGACACTTGGGAGTTCACTTAATTTATCAGCATTAATAGCTCATCATTTGTTATAATGGGGATAAATGGCTATCTTACAAGTCTAAGAATTAAATGAAATGCTAGAGAAGGGCATATAACAAGAGCTTAGTGAATACCAATTTCCCTTGCCCATCATTGCCTCTTTCTTTAGTTCAATACGCATTCATCTTATAAAATGAACTATGCTCCTTAAAATGACCTTATCATATGTTACTGCTATTGAGTTTGTAAAGCAATTCTTGTAAATCTCATAAGGCTCAATTTGTGCCCATTTTGAGGTACTTTGAGCAGTTTCTATCGTTCAAGGAGGGAGCAAAAACATTTACACACTGAAGAGTGCCCCCCATAACAATCTGCAAGCTCCATTTCTAAACACACAGAAACAGAAGCCCACTGAAAGAAAGCAAAATGCAAGATTGCAAAATGCACAGCTTCAGATCTCTTAAGCTCCCCCTCTATGACTGCTTCACAATGCAAGGTTGCCTTTTAATATGTTTATTTCTTGATATCATGCTGTACTCCTGATCCCCACATCATATTTAAAATCAGAAAGCTACAGAATGCTTGCCCTCAGAACACCTCCTGATACCCAGTCTGCTTTGGACACCACAGAATAAAAACTGGAAGCCAGTTTCAACTGGTTCTCTTGTGGTTTAACTGCAGTTCTCGTATCACATCTCCAGTACCCAGGAAGGGACTGAAAGAATGGGGATTCTCACCTTGCTCTTTTTTGGCATAGTTGGGGCAACATTAAATGTCCTAAAACTTGAGCATCAGCACAGCAGGGCTTGGATAGATTTCCTGAGTGATGACTCAAGTTTCTGAGTAGTATCCTTACTCAGGGAAGACACGTGGAACAGTCATTAAGAGCACAGACTTTAATTCCTGGCTAATGTCCTCTCTGTGTCACTTGAGATCCTGTGTCCTAGAACAACTTACTTAATCTAAGTCTTCATCTTTTATTCAGGGTTATGGCAGCTACCTCTTAAAGTTATGGTAAGTTCCTACCATGGTGCCAGACTATCTGATAAGACTGTAGCCCTCATGTAAGTTCTGCATTTGGACAGCTCCCAGAGTGTCTAGCACCTGGCATGGCATCTTCTAGGAGCTCAAAACTACTTGACATAATTGGACCTTCATCCCCAGGAAGAAATCTTCCCTTTGGAGTGCTGCAGGTAGTTGTTCAGCCACACCATGGCTGTGTCATAACTGCCACTTTCTTTTACTTCCTCTCATCAGTCTCCGTTATGCCACACAAGGTCACAGTGTATTTTCTGCCTCTTCTATGTGGTTGCAGACTGGAAATGCAGGACTGCTCTTTTTCAAAGTTGGCCAAAAAGGAGGGAGGGTGGCTAAAAGCTGGTGGCCCTGAATCCAATTTGAGTGTATAGACAGATGTATAATGTTGACCTGAAATGTGGAAAGGTTTTTTTTTTTTAATCTGAATGTTCTAGGAGTATTCATTCTTTATTTCCCACTGCCTCATTCTTGCTTTGCACTTAAGCCAGCTTCACTCTGCTGTGTGATCGCGTCCATCAACCCCAGCCTCATCTAAGCTCTGATTTTGTGACCCATGGTAAGTGGAAAGAGAACATGTTTTTGAAATCAGAATGATTTGATTGGACTGAATCCATGCTCTGCTGGCTGTATAAAACAGGTGAGAGAACTAACCTATGTGAATCAGTTTCCTCAGTTGGTAGATGGATGCTTACATCTGCCTTCCAAGACTGTTGCAAAGATTAAAGGAAATAAAAAGCCCAGAACTGGGCTAGGTCACAGATGAGGGACTGGCCAGCAATCCTCATCTCCCAGTTGAAATTCTGTGTTTATTACAGATCAAATGAATAAAACTACTAGAGATGGAGAGGCCATCTCTGAAGAAGTTATGATAGAAGTGAGGATGAGAGCAAGAGAAAAAGAAGAGGAAGATAAAGCAACCAACTCACAAAGCACACATGTACTCTTACCTTGGAGTAGAGTGAGTAACAGGACTTCAGTGAGTCTGAGTAAGAACCCAGGAGCTAGAGGCTCTCCCATCAGTACAGCACACAACTACAAGCCAGGAAAGCTTTCCATTAGTGCAGGCAATTTTTCCCAGAACAGGCTCTCCTGAACTTCAAGGGACTACCTCTCAACAGTATCAAATAGAGCTGCAATCTACATGGATTTTTGCACAGACAAAATGAGGAGAATCAATGAGCAATATCTGATGTGTATTATTAACTCTGTGGGCCTTTTGGTAGCTGTGGGTATGTATTGAGCGGTCTGGATGCAAGGGTTTTCACAGTAAATGAGACATGGACCCCCTACTTGAGTAATTTTCAATTGAACAGAGGCTCTCACATATTAACAAACAGGGAGATACGGCAAATCCCTTATTGAAGCATTGAGGGAGTGTGCCCATCTGAGAACCTGGTAATGGCCATTCTGAAGCCCACAGACTATGTCTATTCATCTATTAGAAGCAGGATGAAAATACCTAAGCATTAAAAGTGCTGCAAAAGACCTTAATCACATCTTTAAGCTTGAAAGATAGAAAGCACGATGATGACTAGAGTTACCATTAATATATCAATAACTGTACTTTATAGTATAATAAAAATTATAATTAATATCAGTTATAAATCTAGTATTGTGCCAAGGATGTACTATTTCAAATCCCACATCAACTGTAGAGGCAGACATGATTCCTTGGCTCATTTTTTAGCAGAAGAAAAGAGCATTAGGGTTGTTAAGGGATTTGTCCACAATCACAGCTAGGAAGCTGTAGAGTTAGGGTTAAACCCAGGTCTTTTTCTATTACAGTAGTAGAATGACCCAAGCTTGCTCTACTACAGAAGCCTGACACTCCAAAACAAAGCAGAAGCAATATAAGAATAGTAGTTATACAAAGTAAATAGCATTCCTTACTTTAGTTTCCAATTTTTTAAAAAAAATAACATATTTTAAATGTTATAATCAAAAGTTATTTTTAAAAGGGAAAAAGCAAATGGTAAGAATGGAGACTAGAACCATTATTTAGGAAACTGAGATTAATAATATGTTTAACACATTAGTATCCAGGAATAAATAAAAATATGTATGACTTTCCTCAATTATAAATAAATTTCATCGATTTATCTTTCAGAGCAGGGGACCTGGAGGCTCAGTCCACATTTTCATGTTATAGTCTTTGCCTCTGAGTTACACATTTCCTAAGTTTATTAAGTGATCAACCATCACAAAATAGGTAGCAAACAGAATGCTGACATGATCCTTATTTAGCAAGTTGTCTCCCTACCTGTAAGATTTTACTTTCTATTTGGTATTTATACAAAGTGTCTGCCAAAAGCAGCTTGGTTTCCCGCTCTCCTGTTTGACTGCGGTCAGCAAGGTGAGAAATTATAAGGGGGAAACGAGAATTTGGAAATGAACACTGACAGAGTTGTCATCTGACCAGGGAAGATGGATGAGGAGACAAATAGGAATGCAGCACAGAAGAAACACAATTAAACGAACAGAGCCAAAGAGTCAGCGCTCAGCAGAATTTTCTCCCTGCAGGAGTTACCAGTTTTATCCTGCAAAATTATGAATGATAATATCACTTTCAGAATGGGGTAGGCGCCTGGTATATTTCTTCCACTCACCCCAATCTCTGATCCCCACCACCCACTAAAAAAGTCAAACCAATGTACCAGAAAAACAAAAAGACTGCCTTTCTCAGATTTTTTTCCCTCTGTGGAAGCAATGGACTCATTTACTAATCTGAAGCCTCCAAAGCTATTAATGTTCATTGTTAAAATGCAATTTTAACACAATATATAAACTGGCAACTAGGAAGTTTTTCAGAGCATTTTTGCTGATGTTGATTTTAAACACAGGCAATCAGTATGTCTTCAAGCATGGGAAGAGACTTTAATAATATTTAATTAAAGGCCACATCAACAGTACACAATCCTATGGCTAGCTTTCCTGGTTATAATTTTACTGTGTCTCTTCTATTTCGATGAAGTGCATGACTCTATTTGTGGCTGAGGTTTGGAACAGAATTATTTCTAGTCGATTGTACAGGTCTTTCTCATTATCTTTTACTTTTACTTAGTGTCGCAATATTTAATTTTTAAAAACTGTTTTTGGAGAACTAATGAATGGAAAAGTGCAGAACTGAAGAGAACAAAAAGTAGTTTTAAAAGAATCACTTGTTATTCCAGCTGATTATCAAAGATAATTACTGTTAATATTTTAGAATGTTTCCTTAGAGGGTTTTTGTGTGTTTTGTGATACTGGGTCTGAACTTGGGGTCTTATACTTGCTATCACTTTAACCACTCCGCCAACACTTTTTTGTGTTGTGCATTTTTGAGATAAAGTCTTGTGAATTATTTGCGTGGGCTGGCCTCAAACTACAATCCTCCTGATCCCTGTCTCCCAAGTAGCTAGGATTATAGACATGAGCCATTGGCGCCTGGTGTTTTTAATGCAGTTGGAGCTCTCCAAATTTTTGTCTTGTCTTTGTTTTCTACATAATACTTTGTGAGCATTTTTTTCCTGTCAATATAAACTCTATCAGCATGATTTTAAATTGTGTGTCGCATTACATAATACGTATGCACTAGAAATTATTTCCCTTTTTAAAAAGAATAAAATTTACAGCCCTTCTCCTTCTTTTCATTCTTTTCTTTGCTTTTTTTTGGCGTGCTAGGCAAGTACTCTGCCACTGAACTAAACCCAGTCCCTAGTATTTCTTTTATATAAAACATTTAATAGAACTACATACAAAATCACCTGTGTTAACAATGCATTGCTGCACAGAGCTGGAAGTAACATATTTTCTTCCCAAGTGCAAACAAAGAAGATGCTACCTTCCTCATGCAAAATGAGACCTACCAGACCCTCAAAGGTAGAAGGAAGTAGGAGCCTTGTCCAACAAGCAGGTGAAGTCTGAAACCATCCTGTGATCATGGACAAGTCACCTAGAGGGACAGGCATTTGTTTAAAATCCACTCTAAGCCAGAGAATGGTAGTGTTGGAATATAAAAATGAATAAAATGAAGTTTCCACTTGCAAAGCCCAAACAACTGGGTTCACTGCAGTTCCTCTGGAACTCTGTTTCTCAATTTGGTCAAGACCTTGACACCTCACCTACCACTTACCAGCCTCCCTCCCAGAACCACTAGCCTTTTCAGAATGTCTGCTGTAAATACACTGGTCTCTCCATACCACGAAATTGTGGTTGAAAGACACTGACTTCCTGAAACCCTACTGCCACCTAAGCTTGGTCGGTGACGTGCACTATACTGATGGCTTCTTAGGGCTCAAGCCAGCTTTCAGCACTTTTCCTTTGCCCTTGCTGTTGTGAGGAATGTCTCTAAATGACCCACCCTTACCCTCAGTGATAGGGGTATTGGGAGGTATGAGGGAGAGGGGCTCACCTCAACTCAGGCTGAAAATTACAGAATTTTGGAATTAGGAATTATGGAATTAGGAATTTGGAATTATGGAATTATGGGATTAGGAAAGCTGTCCCATGAAAAGCAAGAGAGCAAACTGCCTCTGTGATAGACAGAGCAGGAGACTCAAAGACCAATGCACATTAATGCATCATGGAAGTGGAAGAGCTAACAGGGAAGACCATGATCAACTTGCATGAATTCATTGAAAAAGAAAATGTTCGATAACTGATAAAGCTAAAAGTTGGGAAGGTAATCAAAATAGCCCCGAAAGTGAAATATTTTGCTCAGGGAACTCCCTTTATCTACCATAGTCTTCTGGGAGAAGGACAAATTGCATTAACTCCTGCACTTCCCAATATTGTTAATTCTGTAAGTTCCAGGAAGAGTGGGAGGACTCTGGCCTCTGGTGACTGCTGCTTCTTGAGTCCTCAAGAGATTTGGACACCTTCACTATTCAAGTTCTACAAGGGCAAGCCTAGACTTAAATGAGAGTGGAAACAAAAAAACCCTGCTATAAATAAAGCAGCTTTGAGCATCTAGAATGGAAGCAAAGCCAGTGAAATAAGCCATTTTATTTTTCTAGTACCATTTATCTTTAGTCCAATTATGAGTAAAATATAGACATATCTGTGTGCAAACTAGGAAACAGGACAGCACATTCTTCATTTTCATTTGTGTCTTGTGTTTCAAGGGACTCCTTTGCCTAGTCTGTTCCATAATTCAGACCTCACCTTCTTCAAGAGTCACTAGGAAGGAAGTGGCAAGTGGCAGGAGGTGACTGCAGGAGCTTTGTTTTCACCTATCCCTACCATTCTCTTTGCTTTCTGTGACTTTTTTGTTGTTTGTTTGTTTGTAAGTTAAAGAAAAGTTTTCATTAAATTCCTTTGGATACTAGGAACTGTGAGGTGACTACTGGCTGTATCTTTGAATTAAGCAAAATGCAGTACAGTTCCATTTTGTAGGTGCTCAACAATGTGAATTCCTTTTACTTTCACTTCCTCCCCATTCTTGTCAGAAAGTGACTAGCCCAGGGGCTGGGAGTGTAGCTCAGAAGGGGTACAGCACTTGTTTAGCATGTGTGAGGCCCTAGGTTCAAACCTCAGCACCAAAAGAAAAGAAGTGACTACATTGGACAGTTGACCCACTCAACTCTAATCTCACCTACAGTGGTTACGTGTCAGTTTAAAGTGACCTCTGCAGAAAGTGTTCACCTAAATTTCCCTGAGCCCCTTCTTTTCCTGACTCCTGTCCTCCCATCTGGCCTCATCACGAACTTTTGAATCTATTTTTTTGGATTATTTTTCCTTTCTGATTAGACTGAAAATTTCCAAGAAGCTGGTTCAAGCCTGCTGTGATGTCACAGAAGCAGCTTTCTAAATAAGGAAGGATAATAAGAATTTACTTGCAGTTACTAACCTTTGACCTGAGTGTAGCCTGAAATAATTGTTGCAAAGACAACTTACTAATGGAGCCCTAATTTCCTTCAAAACTCTACAGAGTGCTTCTAAATGTCAGCTTACTTTGTGAAAGAAAGTCCTCCTTTTCTTTGGCACTGTGCTAAAGCTAATTGGGTTTCTTTGTGTTATGATAGACTCATGAATTCAGTATGCATTATGAATTTTGCATGTTTTTCATTTTTAAAAAAATTAATGAAGGCTCAGGTGTTGATCAAATTTATTAGGGAGGACTTTTTGTTGTTTTAGGGGAGAAATACTACACGTTGTTCTTACTTGGACATGTAATTTCTTGACTACTAAATAAAGTCTAGAAGTCTCAATATAAACTTTGCTTATTCAGAAAAAAAATGCATTCATTCAAAAAAATAAATAAATACACAACAAAACCCACTGAATCAGGAGAGATGAAAAAAGCTAATGGTATGTCTTTAGAAGTATGTTTTATAATCTTTTTGAGACAGTTGGAAAACATGAGTACTTTAATCACTCAAAAAGATATCTCATTCCCAAAAGCAAGTGACACTTTGCTATCCTCCCCAAGTACTGCTGACGTAAAAGTGAAAGTAATCATGGATGTGTTCATTTTTCTACAGGGTATTTCATTTCTAAATTGCTCTTTAACACAAGAAGGTGATTCATAACCCTAGGGCATTAGTGGCTTCCTTACAGATGATACCATCTTGGATTTATTCACAGGAAGTAATCCTCTTGAGTGGTTCTGATGCTTATTTTTATAGTTTTCTTTAAGAAATTCTTCCAGAATTCTTGTGAGATGGAAAAATATTATCACTTTGCCAATAGGTTTAGAGATTTGTTCAAGGTCAAATAAAAAGTAATGAGCACAGTCAGTGAACTTGAATCCTAACATCCTTGATTGTATTTTAGCATGGCCTTGAGGATTCTGGTAACTTTTTATACCCCTGGTTCTGTATTGCTTTAAGAGTTTGCATTTTAGTACCCTAGGAAAAGTTTTTAAAATCTGGAATACTTATAAAACTATATATTCAAAGATAAATTCACAATTATTTCTATCATTGTCTTTCAATATGAAGCAGTTACAGAATTTATTTTTATAACCCTTCAAGCTGTACCCACTTCAAATAATTTGCCTAGACTACACTATCAGGTTTTTAGGGTATCTATCTATTTATCTATCTATCTATCATCTATCCATCTATTTTTGGTGGCAGTAGGGTTTTAATTCAGGACGTATTCTACCACTTGAACTATACTTCCAGTCCCTTTTGCTTTCATTATTTGCAATAGGGTCTGATGGGGCTTTTTGCCTGGGGCAAGCTTATGTTTCAACCCTCCTATTTATGCCTCCCAAGTAGCTTGGCTGATGGGCTTATACCAGTGGCCTGGCTCTTACTGGGTGAGATGGGGTCTGGCTAATGTTTTGCCCAGGTTGGCCTTGAACCTTGATCCTCCTGAGTAACTGGGATTACAGATATAAGCCACCAAGCCTGGCTACGGTCTCTAAAAATATGGCCTCAGAATACCTTAGCAGATCTATACTTCTGCCACCTCAATGAATATGGCACCAAAATAAATAATCTCCCAAAGTACTTGTGGCTCTGACAATATTTCATCAGTTTCCTTTCTTAGCAAACTTTAGAATTCATGCAAACTAAACTGAAATTATGTAAATCCCTGTTTGTGGTTTGGCTCTGGTCAGCCTCAGGAAGCATGAATATGGTCTAAACCTGATGTATATGGAGCCCTGTGATGTGCATGGGCCATTTCTAATGGGGCTTAAAGGTATAGCAGGGATAGGAAAAGATTATACTCTACAAGTTCCCACCAACATCATGCATAATCCATGGAGGGTACATGAGCTCCTTGTAATTCCCTTTTTTTGTTTTTTTAATTTGAAAAGTTGAATCCTGAAAGAAGGGAAAAATCTTGATAGACACCACAAAAGCCAAGGGAAAAATGCCGAAGGATTACCTTGATTCAATATAAGGTGACCATTAAAATGACCTTTATAAAAACTAAGTAGCAGTCTGAAAAGTGAGTCTGACTTAATTTTATAGAAAGGAGATACAAAATCAAAAGCTTCCTGACTGTAACTGTGCAAAAAGACTAAAATTATGCTTGCAATTATGCAAACATGAGAGTATCTGGCTGATATTTTTCTCTCACCTAAAATTTCTAGAGAGGGTTTTGTCCACACATAAGCATAATGGTATCAGTGAGAAGCACTGAGGGTGACTGTCAGGCCTCCAGTAGTAACAGGTAAGGCTTAGGGAAGAAGGTGCTGCATTTGGGAGGATCACGAAAGGAATTACAAGGAACGGGGGACAGAGTGAGAGTGTCAGGTGAAAGTCTAATGGAATAGCAGATATCAATTCTCAGATGACTTGTAGATGGGCATGCAATGACCCTGGAGATGAGCCAATGTCTTGAGATAAACTAGCTCCGTTGAGTAGTTCAGCAGAGACTTCAGTCTGGGCAGAAAGGTCAGTCCCTGTAGGGCAGCTGGTGGAGTGACATTTTCAGAGCACAACAATCTACTCCCATAAATGAAAGCTGCCCAATAAATGCTGAAGTGATGACTTCCTGATTTTGTGCCAGGTGTGGAAATTTTCAAATGTAGCGGGTTCAGAGGTAATTCTAGTGCAGGATAAGGATTTAACTTAATACGAATAGCACTGCAGATGTGAGGATTCAAAATACATACAGCAAACCAACTGAAATACATGGTTTTCCTGGTTACTTTACATGTCATGTGGTCAGTTGGTCTTGGCCACTGAATATTGTAAAGTGTCCCATAGACTCAGAAGTGGCATTTATCCAAGGACTGGGCAAATGATCTTTTTTTGCAGGTTAGCTTTTGAGTGTGTGTGTTTATAGCTATATATTCTCTCTCTTATTTTCCTTCCCTCTCTGTTCCCTTCATCCCCTCCTCCAGAACACTCTTTTTTGAAGGAAAAAATATTTTCCAGTTTTATATATCTCAATTTATTTATTCTTTTCTTTATCAAACAAAAAGTCTTTTTCAGGTTTTACATGTTGCATGATTTCCTAACACAGTCAAACTTGTAATCAATCTCCTTGATAAAGCAGGAAAGCATGGTGAAAGGACATTTCCTAACCATGAGTGCCTTGCACTGGTGCACAGGCTGCACACCTCACACAGCCCTGAGTGTTGTGCAATGCATCACCCTCAAGAAAATTCCTTGTCTTTCATGTGCACGGTAAAGTGTACCTCCTGAAGCTCTTGGGAGGATCAAATGCATAGTGTAAAAAGCCTTTAAGACAGTACATAGTAAATTCTGTATAAATGCATGTTGCTATTAGTCATTTAATAAAAATGGTCAGGAGGCCATTGCTTATGGCCTCCTGTGGCTCATGCTTATAATCCTAGCTACTCAGGAGGCAGAGATCAGTAGGATTGTGGTCCGAGGCCAGCCCAGGCAAATAGGTGAGGCCCCATCTCGAAAAACCCTTCACAAAAATAAGGCTGGTAGAGTGGCTCAAGGGAAGGCCCTGAGTTCAAGCCCAAGTATTGCAAAAAAAAAAAAAAAAGTGGTCAGGAAAGCTTAAGACAAAGGTTGGGTGAGCAAGTTTTACCTTTTGGTCTCTGTCATTAATACTTTCTTTCTGTGACAACCTGGTCATAGTATTGATTACTGTGCAGGTTCTTCTTAATGAATGAGGGCGTTTTATGTGTATTTTGTTTTTGAGATGAATAGGGTCTCACTAGCTTTTCTCAGGCTGGCCTCAGACTCTCAATCCTCCTGCTGGGATAATAGTCATCTACCATCATGCCCAGCATCACTCCACTAATTTCTAACAGGCTCCAGGTGATGCTGATGCAGGTGGTCCAAGAACCACTCTTCGAGGGGACAAGCTCTAAAAACATTTTGGAAATTGCTATAAAAGCCCAAGTTCCCTTCTGAGAGCATGTCAGGACTCTGACTAGGCAAACAGGAAGTGATGTATCTCAGAGTTCTGAGCGCTCACTGGTGGACCCCACTTGCAGCTCTATAGTAGCACACAGCACCATGGCTGTTCATGGACAGTGACTTCACATGGCACTGTTGCTTCTTAAAGCCTACAGTGACCTATGTCATCTCTGTGTCCTAGCACCTAGCAAACGCTTACCCCCTCCTCGCAAAAAGAAAGGAGTAAATAAGTTTGTGTACAATAAATGAATGAAAATAGGTTAGGTCCTTTCCATGAAAATAATCTTTTCAAAAGTGACATCCTATCTTCCCCATGAAGTCATGAGTTACTTCATAACAGAGAAAATAAAACTTAATCTTGTTCTCATCGTGTTTCTTAGAGCCAGCTTCTAAAAATATGATTCTCTGTTTAGTTCTCTTTCCTGAAAACTGAAAAGTTAAAGGTCCCTAGCTCTGCTGACCTGGCTTGCAGACTCCTCACTGCTCTTTCTTGATTGTTACATGGAAAGAGGGATATTGGGAACAGGGCAGAATTAAGTCCCATTTATTTTAGAACTACCAAAGGTATTAATATACAACATAGAACTACACATTTCCCCTTCAACCATGCCCCAGAATATACAAGCAAAATTGTTCACATATCAAATTTCTCTAAATTATAGATTCTCAGATTTCCTTTGTTCCTCTATTTGCTCCCTCTTCTTTTAGGGAAAAGGCTTTATTTATTTATTTGTCTTTTTCCTTCTCTTATCTCCCAGACAGATAGGATTTTAAAAATCTGCTCACCTATAGAGCCAAGGGAGACTTGTCTTTTTACTCTCTGTTTTCTTATCATTTGGATTCTCCAAGGTGCCAGCCTTACAGGACAAGGAGGTCTACTTCCTGCACATCTACACCCTCCTATTCCTAGCCATACTCATGGCCCTTTTGTATGTATTTGTTTTTCAGATGGATAGGATCTCACTAACTTTTCTCAGGCTGGCCTCAAACTCTCAATCCTCCTGTCTCCCCAGTAGCTGGGGAGACATGTAATATATACTCACACATACACAGTCAGAAGGAAAAAACAAGGGCATAGGCAGGAAAGGGACCGAGAGCATCTCACCTGGGATACTTCAAGTTGTTTAGTAGGAGTGGGACATAGTGTTGAGATGGTTTCAGTCAGGGATGATGGGGTAATCAGGGGCTGGGGACCATACACAGCCTGCAGCCCCAACCAAGGACTTTGTATTTTATTTGGGACAGTGGAAGCCTCAGCTCTCTCTGTCCTGGGTGCTTACCACTAAGCCAAGCCATGTTGGAGTGCATAGGGGAAGGCTACCATTGTTCATAAAAGTCCTGGCTATAAGGATGTGATTTAAAATTGAGTTCCTTCGAATTAGAGTAGAAGGGTAAACTTGCTTATTCATTTACAGCAAAAAAATAGGTTGGTATCTTTGGAAAAATGCAAAATTTCTAAGGTTTTCATCCTTTAGCTTAAAAATTTAACAATATCCAACTCTGTCTGTGATCTTCAATTTCTCTGACCCTGTACTAAACAATTTGATTAACCAAATCCATCAACTGATACACCATCATTCATTTTTTTCTGAGACTTTTCCCATAGTTCACAAAAATTAATGTGTCAATTTTGTGAACACATTTAAAGTTTAAAGACAGAAGCTAGGAGCCTAGTGAAGTGATAATTGGATAACCCTTGACTGGAAGAAAATGACTTCTATGATTAGTGTTTTTCTACAACAAAAATTCATTAATTATTCACCAATTATACAAATGAGATAATTTTGTTAGAGAAAAAGAGATGAATTAATGTTTTTTTCTACTTAGATCATCCAGCACAAAGCCTAGATGGTACACTCGCTCACCATTTTCTTTACTGCATCACTATTATTAATGTCCTTCAAGAATGAGATCATTTGGCCAAGAAATTCTTGGATGAAGAATAAATAGCAATTGTATTGAATGGTCATTGTGTGTGTTTCCTAGATCACAAGATAGGAAGGAAGTGGCACTCCCTCTATCAGGGGTAGACCATGTGCAAAATTAATGACTAAAAATGGAAATGACAGAGTTATAGAGTTGTTTTGGAGAAAGGGAAGGAAGCAATGGAGCATTAAAAAAGCAGGTTTGCAAGAACTGCACTTCTGTCAAACCTTATATATGCAGTGTCAGAATAAGAGACATTCCAGAAGCAAGGATCAGAGAGTGGTGCTGAGCAGAAAGAAAAGATGTGACTGCAAAGTCTGGATGGAAATGACAAAGCACCAGCAGCTAGCCTCAAAGTCAGAAGAGAAGGAAGGAAAGTTTACTCTCCAAACTCATTTTAGAGTTTAATCATTAAAAAAGGAAAACAAAATACAATATGGTCTGCCTGTTCTTTGTCACTTTTTAAATCAGATTTTGAATTTGTAATATAAAACATTTTAGTGTAAATATTTCTGTTTACAATGGTTTTAAGAGCCTTTAAGAGACACAGATAGATCCACTCAGTCATCCGTGACTTCATCTGCAGGGTGACAAATAATGGGTTCCACAGAGCAAAAATTTTAAAACCATTGACTTAACTGATCTTTGAAGTTACTTCTAACTCTGATGTGTACAGTTCTCATACTCATCAAATGAACCTAACAAAATGAAAAATAGAAGCACTACATTTTCCACAATGAAAGGTTGCATTTTCAATTTGTATTCCAAATGGCTGAGTCTACTTTAAGTACTGCTGTCTCTGTTACTTTCATATCTCACATCATTTTTACACTCAGTATGTCAGCTTACATCATGTCAGTTATCCATTTATTTTCTCACTGACTAAACAGGCTAACAGCACCACTTTTCCCTGTTAGATTAAGAAGAAAAAACATAGGTTAATTGGAAATGACTTAACATCTATACATTTTTCCAACTTGAAAAATACAGTTTTTTTTCTTTTTTTTTGGCTGAAGAAACACAGACTATAATATCTTAAAATAAAGACATGTTCATTTTTTTAGATATTTGTTAACATGGAAAAGGTGGTCTCTCTCAGTGATTATTGTTTTTAAGTGAGTCCTTTGAGTTTTATTTTATTTTGGAAAATTGGGGAGAATGGACTTTTAAAGGAAAGCTGGATGCTTGCTTACTTACTTGCCATTACTGGTCCTTGTTGCTCACTGAGAGGACAAGTTGGCAAGAGGAGAAGGTGGTAAAAGACAGTCCTGAGTATTTGCCCTGCTCATTTTATCAAGGTGGAAAATTTTGACATTTTGGGATGACTAGTTCCCTTTTAAGGTACTTGAACTTTCTGGAGGACTTAAGGCTGGATGTCACTTAATGTCCTCATTTTAATCAGCTCCACAACTAGATTAGGTTCATTTTCAAGGGGGAAAGTATAACACAGGAGAGAAACAGAGAAGGTGAGCAGAACACTGCTTAGATACAGTAGGAACAAGCTATCTGTTAGTACAAGAAGAAAGCTGGGTCACGTTTCCATTAATCTGTTTTTCTTGCTCTTCCTTTTAAATTTCACATTAGCCTTTACTCTCTTTTTAGGAAGTAAAAGGGAGATAAGCAGAAGAGGTGAGCTGAGAACTGCCCAGGTCCATGTCCACACCTAGTCTCCTTTGATCTTTGAGCCTCGTGAGCACAGACCTACTTTGTTTTGTTTGATTACACACCATCTAAAAAATCTTCAATTTGTTAGCATTTAAAAAGCAGCAGATTAATTGTGTTTCTTGAAAAATTAATATGTTTGGTGACCTTGAGCCCATTTCCAACAAGATAGCAATCAGTTTGGCTGGTAGGTGCTGGTCCTCTCTAGTAGGCTAGTTCATGCCACTGTCTTCCTCACTCTGTATTTTCTCCCACACAGCCCACTACCCTGATTTCTGTACATGACTGGTCATGGGAGGCATGTGACTCTCATGAGTTAGTCACTTAGAATCATTACCACTCAGCTCCCTCCAAATGTAAAGGGATAAATCTATGCGATGACACCAACTCTCACTGCCCCTCAGCATAGTGCCTGCCATTTATAAAGCATTTATTACCACCATGCACATTGCTAAGCATTTATATTCAGGAATTTAAACCTTCCAACTACTTTATGGACTAGATATTATTTCCCTAATTTTATAGCAGAACAGCTTCAGGCTCAGAAAAGCTAGCTAATTTTCCCAAGGCAGTAGAGTTATTACATAACCATAGTTTGATTTTACTCAGATTTCTCACTGTCAAGGCCCTGATCTTACCCATTGTGTGAGAGAAGCAAGTATATAAGAAGTATAAGTTCTGGGTTATAGTCACAATGCTGGGCACAACTGAAAATGCACTAGACTGGAATATCTGCTAGTGTGCCACTTAGAAGGTGCGCAGAATGCTCAGGAGTAAATCGGTAAAAATAACCAAAGTGAAGTAGTCATGACACAAAACCCATTTCCAATTCATCACTTAGAAAGTGTGAATTATTAGTGGAAAGAGTACCAGACTAAACAGCAGCAGCCCTGGATTCTACTCCTGGCTCTGACCAAAGGAGGAGGAGGACACAGGGCTCTCCAGGGAAGTATCCCCCATTTGAGCTCATGACAGACGTGTGATCCAGATGATATTCTTCCATTGCACAGATGAAGAAATGAAAACTCAGAGAACTGAAATTGCTTACTCCATAGTCTTTTGCTTAGCAAGTAGCAAAGCTAAGACTAGAAACTACGAGGATGGATGCCTACTTTAGCTCTTTGGCATGCCTCTGTGTGAAAAGTGGTCCTAATACCTCATACTTTAGTAATCTTCAGTCATAAGATTCTGAAATTAAAATATTAGGTTTGCCCTTTGTGTTTTCCCCAGTCAAGTGATGCTTAGGGGAATCAGAACACTAAGCTGAAAGGCATGAAGCTAAACAGAAAAAAAATTGAATTTACGCTGTGAATTTACAAGGAAAGCACTGTTTTGTGTCATTGTGACTTTCCCCCTAAATTATCAGCAATTCAGAATTATTTTTGTATTCCTTAATACAAATGAGGATATTTAGGAATAAATTTATCCTAATGGAAAAATTTTCCCCCTTCTTTGTACAATATTTATTGATGACAAATAGCTTTGCAGACAAGATGGAATTGACTATTATATAGTCAGCTTTTGTTTATGACAATGCTAATTTCAGATAGACAGCAAATAAAGCTGGCTTTTTTTTATTTCACCATTTCTTATCTATCAGTCTTTTGTGAGGAAATTGTTAACAAACCTGTATCTACTGTGAGCATAATCAGAGCATCATACATGTATCAGATGCTGAGTCTCTGAGTGCCACAGAGTCCTCTGCTCAGGATCTCCAGGATGAATAGGTGGTCTCCTTTCTGCAACTCTAAAGGGGTTTTTGGTCTTGCTGACCAAATACAGAAATCCAAGAAGATTCTAGGGAGACTGTTATACATGATACCAAGAGATTCTGTAAGTCTCAGAAGTAAACAGGAATTGAATTATTTTTAAATGGGAGTCACTACATTGATATGGCCAATATGGCACAGGTCAGATGGTGCTTAATACAAGTAGTGACACACATTACTCTTATCATTTTTTCACTCTTTATGAGTCTGAGATGAAGTCAGCTGCTTAGATGGTGGTATGACCATTCTATCTGTTAGCTCCAGAAGGAAAATGGATATCTTTTCCATTAATCTGTTTTTCTTTCCCTTTCATTTTTATTTCAGATTGGCCTTTATTTCCTTTTAGGATCCATTCCCAAAAGACCACTAGGACAGAATTATAATCCTTCTCAAATGTTAATGTACTATTGGAGACAGAGGGAGTAATTCTACTTTGTTTCTTTAGGAAAATATCACAGATGTTCTAATGTCCATTGCTTTCTGCTCAGGCTTCTCTTGCAAATTTTAAAAGAGACTCTCAAAAATGGGTCTTGTCTCTCTCCCTGGTACCTCTCAGGCCAGGCAGAAGTCTTCCCTTAGGAAAAGTGATTGTCAACAGCTACCTTTAGCCCTCATTATGTATGCATTGGTCTGGAAGGGCATGTCTCTTGTGACAATGCCTAGGAGTCAACAAAGGGAAGTAAACAGTGTTTATGGAAAAGTTTATCCCTGTGAGAGTTCAATAAATAAATCTTGGCTAATTATAATAACTCATAGTAGATGGTTATTTTATATAATTAGAGCACCAAGGCAAAACAGCTTCTTAACTCAGTGATGGGCCATGGTACTGATCTCTGTGGAGTGACAAAAAGCATCAGACTGGACCTCAGGAGAGTGAGTGCTAGCTTCCAGTGCTCTTTGTACCTAATGCAGGACTCTGGGCAACTCCAAAGTTCTTGTTTGTGAAATTGGAGGTAAAGGAAAAGTGTTGGGTCGGGACAATTAGCTTATTAAAATGACATATATTACACTGTTAGGCATTTTTACAGATTTTATAAATATGATAAACTCTAGGAGATGAGAAGAGCAGAGTTATTATGTTACAAATAAGGAAACTGGGCTCTAACAGTTTCAAGATGAAGAGGCTACCATGTGGAATTCAGCCAGGCTGCAAACTTGGGTCTTTAGAGGCACCTTCAGTATCATGCTGGGTGTCCATGAATTCTAGTTTTTAGATTTCCAGGTAAGACCCAGGGGAAGGATATCAACTTTATTACCAGTCACTTTTTTTTTTTCCTTTAGGAAAAATAGTTATTTTCTTTGACCACTATTCTCATTCAAACTGTGGTCTGGTACCAGCACTGAGAACTTGGAAATGCAAATCCTCAGGCCCCATCCCAGATCACAAACTCAGAAACACCTGGGACAGGGCCCAGCACTCTGTTATAACAGCCCTCCAAGGGTAGCCCAGGAAGCTGAAGCTTGAGAAATGCTGTGCTGACTTATGTACACTGGTTCTCCTTATAAAAGGCTGACCATGGTCATCTTTCCACCTTACTGCACTGAGAGACATGCAGTTCTGACTTTGAGTTGCATAAAGCTGCATTTTGTGAAACCTGTTTTTGCGATGCTTAAACCTATAACTGTGTGCTTCACATAATCAAAATATTCTGATTTTAATGTTTCAAGTTTACTTCAAATTTGAAAAAATTTTAGAAAAATTATCTATCTAGTACCTTCAGTTAAGTTGGCTCTAATATAATTAAAAATAATACTTTAAAACCCCTTTGTCCAATTAATATGTGCTAACAAAAATAATTTTAAAATAGTAATCTAAAATAGAATGAGCAGGGAATGGTGGTACATGATTTCAGCTACTCAGGAGGTGGAGGTGGGAGGATTGAGGCTGGCCCAGGCAAAAGTGTGAGACAAACCTGAAAAACAAACTAAAGCAAAAAGGGGCTGGAGGTGTGGCTCACATGGTAGAGTGATTGCTTGGCAAATGTGAGGCCCTGAGTTCAAACCTCAGCACTACCAAAAAGTAAAAAAGGATTATTTTATTTATTCAAAGTGGTTAATGTTTTTTAATTGCTTACTACAGGTACTTGACCATCTACTCCTCCATTTCTATCCTTGAAATCTCAGTAATTTCAGAAGGAAATTCATGTTTACATGGGATTTATTTCTAATCAAGACACTTTTCTCCTCAATCAGTTTTTTTCCTTCTTCTTTTCTTCTTCTTCAGTTCTGGGGATCATACCCTGGGCCTTATGCTAATCAAGTGCTCTGTGACTGCATCCACAGTCCCAACCCCTTCTCGTCCAATCAGGAAAGAATATTTTCATAATAAAATAATCTAATATATTTGAGATTTTTGCTTTTAATATTCTAGAAAGCAAATATAGCATTCACTAATTATATATTATTTTTATATCTATTATTTGGTTTTAAGAGCACTAAGATTTCAAGGCCAGGTGCTCCTGCCTATAATCCCAGCTACTTGGAGGCATAGAGCAGGAGGATCATGGTTTGATACCAGCCCAGGCAAGATCCTATGTCAACCAATATACTGGGCATGCTGTCACACACCTGTGATCCTAGCTACACAGGAGGCCTAGATAAGAGGATCACGGCCTGAGGCCAGTCCCAGGCAAAACCACAAGAGCCTATCTGAAAAATAACTAAAGCAAAAAAGGCCTGGGTATGGTTCAAGTGGTAGAGCACCTAGCTACCAAGTATGAGGCCATGAGCTCAAATCCCAGTACTGACAAAAAAAATTAAAATTATAACCTTGAAGTTTAAAACCCTGGGGGTGGAAAATGTAGGCTCTGATTCCAACATGATTTGTTTATATTCAAATGACTCTGTGTGTATGTGTGTTATATGTCATCTATAACTTTAGGATATTAACACTAATTTAAGAATTCTCTAGAATTTTTAAGTATGCATCTCAAATAAATTTTGCCAGTAAAATTTTACAAAGGTAGAAGTGCAATGCTGCCTTTCAAGAATAAAACCTTATATATGTATAAAATTTACTTTTTTCCATATCAAAATACCACAGAATCATTTTTTTGCCCTTTTGAATGCAGCAGCCAACAAAAACAAAATCTACATATTGCGTGCTGCATTTGTTATTAACTCATGTACATAAGCAAGAGTGTTGTTGTCTGTGGAAGTGTAAGACTTTGGAATCACCTCACTGATAAAATGGCATGCAGCTTGTACAGCATTTGCAGAGTGACAGCTGAGTGATGGATATAAGACCAGTCAACTTCTGTCCACAACACTGCAATTATTTTATTTATCTTCTTTAGACTTTATTTTGGCATCACTTACTGAAAAAAACATTTGCAATTATATGAAAATTAACAAGCAAGTTTCTATTGTGTTTCTGAAAAGATACAGATTGAACATACAAAGATGCTTGACAAAGTAGTATAAAAATCTATAGTTTTAATTTTACTACACATATACATAGATATGTATAATTTCACCATATATTTAGCCTCATATCTCTGAGATGAAACAACACTCTGCTTCTGCAGAGAAATGTATTTTGCCCATATCCACACATATTTAATTTGTTGCTCTCTTAGATTTTGGAATTTTTTTCATAGTTTTATAAGGACTAATTACAGTGCTTTCCCAAATATTTAGTTTGAGGTATCAACTTTGTCATTTTTTAAACTTAGGATTTGCTCACAACACACAACTAAATAAGCCTCATAAACAAGGAAGAACTATTCATGCCAACAGCAAATGCCAAAGCCAACTCATGTTCATAATTGCTTTGCAACATGTTTTGACATGAATGACTCATTAACACTGGGCCAGTGCCAAATGGTACCAACTTGTGCAACTGCTCTGGAAGGAAAATGATAACCATGGAGGCAAAGGATGACTGAGCAAGTGGAATCTACCCTCATTTGATCCAGTAAGGAAAATACTGTCTTCTGAAGAAAACCAGAAATTTTATTCTCTTTTTTTCAAAATTCCTTTGCAGTGAATAAAATATGATCAATCACAATATAAATTTTGTGAAATTTACCATGAGAAGAAAGAATAGTAACTTCCTTGGGCTTCCTACTCAAGGATCTCAATATGCAATGTTGTTTCTGAACACCAAAATTTAGTTAAAACACAAAGATTTAACAAAAAGCAAACAATCCCAGCTTTGGGGAGACAGATAGTAAAGATGAAAAAAGTAAGAATTTCACTTCTATATGATAAAAGGAGAAATTTTAAAAACTTCATTTTGATGGAGAAATGTATATGTATTTGTTTTCTCACAATGCACTTAGTTATAGTTCACTAGTGATTTGATAGGTAGATACACTCCTTTAATCAGAATCCAGGTCTGTGGGTGGGATCAGTGAGGATGTAGATTGCATGCCCTGAGCAATTAATCTGGCATTATTGGAATAATAGCAGCTCAGCAAAGCACTTGGGCTACAGCCCCACTTACTTTATTAACTAACCTGACAATCTGGCACTAAATAGCAAAATACAGAGCCAACCCCCTACATCTTCCCCCTGCTTTACTCAGGAGAAGCCAAGTGATGTAGAGGCAGTTTGAGTCTGAGACCCTCTAAAACCCTTTAATACCAGCATATTGTGTACCTTCACAGAGATGTTTTGCCAGGTTTTTCCCAGAAGACCACTTTAGTTGCCTCAATTATTCCAACACACAGGTCTCTAAGTCAATTATTCCTGTCTGCTACCTTCTGGTTACAATTTCCCTTTTTGTCAAAAATACACCCAATGGTTCCTTTAATGCAATGACTAAACATTAAGAAGTTGTCCAAATTTAGCTTGTCTTTCTGTAAATTACTGGCTTCTTTTTTTTCTAACGTCTTCATCTGCTCAGATCCCTTTGAATCATCACTCTGTCTCCACCTGAGTTTATATTGCCCTCAGACTCAGTGCCACTCACACACTAAACAGATGTGCAGTTATCATGTCTCCTTGATAATTAACAAAGACGTTAAAGGACTAATGCCAATTCAGTGTCATGCGCTGGATACCTTTCACTACCTGTTATGTCATTGTTAATGGTCTATTAAGCAATTTTCATTTCACCTTATGGACCCATATAACATCCAAGCTAGAGATTTCATGAATTAGGGAGGTATTACAGACTATTAAGTAGCCTCTTCCTTTGTTTTTAAAAATCATCTCTAAATTTACTGTGGACAATCTGAGAAATTAAATTGGGAAAGATATTTTTAAATTTCTCAAACTTTCACAGCCTTTTATCCATTCCTCTAAATCATATTCATTGTTTTACTAGACACACTAATGGTAGTGTTTCTCATTTTCAAAATAACATAATTTCTTGTTATTTAAATCTTTTGTTTTCCCCAAATTATCATTGTTGTTTTGACTTGCTTTATCAGTGCAGCCTTTAGTTTTCCAAAAGTTTTCTTATCTTGCTCTAGCTTTATGTTTCATCATTCTTTCATATAGAACATAAATGTTGGCATCATACAGAAGCCAGTGGGACAAAGGCATCAATCATCTGGGGAGGGTTAGCTGCTCTCAAATCAATCTGTTAACACACCTCAAGGAGACAGGCAAATACTGCTGTCAGGGAAGGGCTGAACACCCAAACTGCTTTTGTTGTAAAAAATCTATAATGAAACAATAGAAAATGTATGTAAGTATTCACTTACCTGCTTTTGATCAACAATTATTTCGAAGTCTTCATCACTGCTTAGTTTTCCATATCCTTGTTCTTTACTTTTCTTGTGAAAGAATAATTTTAAATGATCATTTAGTTTCTTTCCATTAATAATCTTAATTCTCAATACTTCTTAAAGGTAAGTCTCTACTCAGCCTTGTGCTAACTAGTCACAGGTATCGTGCTATGTTAGTTTCTTGTGCGCAACAGCAAGTATTTTTATTGTTAAACTGCTGCCTTATAATTATTCATCAAGAGTTTATGCTTCCCCTCTCCCATCCAAATTATGCCTTTGATCTTTTCTTAATTTTTCTGTTTCTCTTTTATTCAGTAGTCTCAGAAAAGATTCGGCAACACTTTGAGATAAATAAGCAATTCCTTGAAGAATCTTGCACATTTCTTTAAAGGACAGAAATTTCATTTAGGATTATACTATGATTAAGGTTCAAATATTAAATCTTTTATTTTAATGCCCTACATAATTTTAAGAATAAGAGATTTATTATACAACTGAAATAATGAATCTTTAAATTTTCAATATTGTTTATAAATCCAATTAATATTAATAGTAGAAAAAAACAATGCAAGTAATTTTGAAAAAAATAAAATACATTTCAAAATTAGGTTGTTAAAAAGTTTGGAAGCGTACAGACGGTCTTAAAAAATGCACCTCATTGGTGTAATGTTATTGGTATTTTTGATCTCACCCACTCCCCACCCATCTCCCCCATAGCAAAATCTGTAATGATAAGTTCCAAAGATGGAAAAGCACATAGGTTACAACAATAATTTACAGTTGTTCTACAGAAGGATGATAATATGTTTGAGTCCTTTTTATTCTCCCAGTGCAAGAGCTGATGGGAGTACTAAAAATGTCATGCTACTTCTTCATTCCAGTAACACGTGGAAAATAAAAATTACTACTTAGTTAGCTATAGTCAAGGTTTCTTTTAAATCCTTGTTTTAGATAATAGCTGCATTGAATACAAGTAAGAGAACCGACCATATTTCTTATCCTGTGTCATATGAGAATCCCCATCCCATTAGGGGAAGATATATACCTTTTAGTGACTATGATGTAAATCTTCTTTACATTGTGGAACACAGGCTTTTTTCCTTTATAACAGTTCAAACTTGATTTATGAATTCCTCCCCCTGTAAACATGCCTCCTATTTTTGTGTTTTTAACTGTAATAAGGAATCTTCAAGTATTAGGGTGCATAAATAAAATCCAGATTCTCATTCACACATTAATGAATTTGGCCACTTAGAACAGAGAAGATGGCCACAGTATTTCTCTCTATTATTATTCTTGTCCTCATTTGAGGTTCCATTACAGAACTCATAGAAAACAAAAAGACAAGGTTGATTTCAGTCAAGCTGACTTCCTTCCTATCACTTTGCATTTGTACCCTTTTAGTCTACTGGTTGCCAAAAGATATTGTCCAGAGACCCTCTAATGTAAACATTTAGAAATGCCTTTCCAAATATTGATTTGTATACGTACCAAGTAGCTCATTTGCATGACCCGATTTCTGGACAAAAGGACATTAAGTAGAGATGGAATGTGAGTCCTTCCATCCATTTCACTGTCAGACATCCCAGAATTCTTTGCACAAGCAGCAGTGGCTTCATTGCCAGAACTTGCTGACCAGAGAACCACAGATCTTGCCCAGGAACAATATTAATAATGTATAACAATAATTCTTGAATCATTATTTTGACTTTGAAAACATTGTGAAATTTTTGGCTAGCACAAAGAGTCATTGAAACAAAAATTTCTTTTCCTAACTAATTTTCTCCATATATTTTTATGCTCCCTGACTGCTGTTCATTCCCCTTTAATTTTTTAAAAGACAATCTATTATTTATTATATAATTTTTCTATTTAATTCCTCACATATGGACTATTCTGCCTCTTTCTTATAAAAGTTCTTAAGTTCACCCTTTTTAATCCTCTGACCCAGACTTCCTTGACAATCACTGCTAATAGGTACAATAATATCAGCACTCACAGAACATAATTCACAATTGCAGTTTCTGTCAATATTAATTAAATTCCACCTCTCCAATTTAATCCCAACTCCTTATCTTATTTAGTAGTAAATTTTCCTGGGAAGAGGGGTCAGGAAAGGAGAGTATGTCACCAACTACTTTGAATAGAAGTGAAATTTTCTAGGAGTAGGAAAAGGGACTTAGAGCTCTGATTTTGTACTTAAGCCCCTAGTCTCCAAACAGCACATAACAGTACACAAAGCCAGCAGTCTTACAGTTTTACTCTAGAATTAAACAGTATTTTCTAGTTTACCCATAACCCCTGGGAGATTAATCCTTTTCTAAGCCACACAGTCACTCACTCACTTACTGCTTATTTCTAGTGCCAGCATAATCCTCTTTCAAGAACTCAGCTGCCCACTTTGACTGCTTAGATCAGCCAGCCCAGTCAAGGATCTTCAGCTCTCCTCCCTCCCAGCCAGGACGCCCTGGCTTCTATCTATGCACTTTTGCCAAGCACAAAAAGCAAGTCCATAGCTTCTTCGGGGTCTTTCATATTAGCCAAAGAACTGAACTAGGAGGAAGAAAGCTACTCTTTCCTGTCCAAGTATGAGGGGGCAGGGCTTCTGTGGGAGGAGAAGCCAGAGGGTAATCACTTCCTGTGCTCCTCCCACCTCCCTAAGGGAGCAAGACACTGGAGCTGAGGATTTCAACTGAGGCAATAAGGCTGGTCCTCTTTCCGCCTAGCGTTAGCATGCTGCCTGCTAATGGCCAATATTGTGCACTATTCTCTCAGCACAGCTAAGGAGAGGCATTAGAGTGGGGGAGCATAAACTGAGGATGTGAAGGTTGGAGAAAAGAGAGAGAGAAGAGATAAAAGAAATGGTCATTGTTTGCTGACAAGGCTTTGCTTCCTGTAAGAAGCTTTTAGCTCAGGATTGCTGCCCAATCTCTGAAACTCCAAAGGCAGTATCTCCATCTTACACTATTCTGCTTTCTTTCCTACTAACTTGGGAGAGAATCATCTAGTTTTTTGTTAGTGCTGTTAACTTTTAAAACACTACTCAATTTTAGATCTGTAGTTTTCTTAAGAATATCAAGCCCACCTTTGCTTTGTGCAGACTTCCAGCATCTCTTCTAAACCCTGTCTACCTTCTGCTTCCTACCCTTCCCTTCACTTTCTTCTCCACAAATGTAGAACAGAAAGATGGACTAAATTAAATAAATCAAAACACTCAGAAACTGTATAGGAAAACAGCATCATGGCTACAAATATAGAATGTATTACACAAGAAAATTTAGTAACTAAGTTAACAACAATAACAGAAGCTGATGGGATAGAGACCTGAAAATTTGAATGTTCGCTTCAAAATATGAGCTTATTAAAAAGTGAGAATTTCAATTGAAAGACACTAGTTGTGTATGGGTTGAATTAAGAGGAATCTTCATTCTCATTAGGAATGGGATATATATGTATATATATATGAAATTTTGGAAAAGGAAAACTTGATACAGCTAATAATACAAATTGCAATTTTTGCCTAATTACAGGTGTCAAAATAAATGCCAAGATTAAAGCTTTCATATAAATACTGCAAAACAGTTTGCAATGAATGATACACAGTAGACATGAATTTATTAAAGCAAATGTCACATGAATATAATATTCTTCCTACTGTCTTCTTAGCTGTCAACTTCATAGTTGTTCCTATTCTTTCATTTTCCCTCTTTAATCTCTTTTGCATCATCTTTCTTCCAACTGCCTGAAAATTGCTTAAGATTTTGCTTCCCTGAAAAGTGATTTTCTCAGATCTGCTTTCCCCTAAAGACTTTAATTTTAATCTCCTTCTCTCTGCATTGATAAATTCAAAAAGTGGTTCATATTCACTAACAATAGTTGTTTACTTTCTTTTTTGCTCACTAACAACAATTCTTTTCTTTTCTTTCTAAAGCAGTCATAATTAGGGTACATTATCATTTTACTAGCACTCTTTCTTAGAACCAATAGAGTATCAATGAGAAAAAGGACTGGGAAAGAAGATAATTTGTGGACATGGTACTTGCTGAGTTTGTGGTGTCTTTGGAAAGTTCATCCAAGTGGAAAGATCTGGTTGACCATTGGATGTATGGGCTTATATAGAGAGGAGAGATAAGGGCAGGATATACAGGTTAATAGAGAAAATTAAAGTTACTGAGTGGATGAGCTCTTCAGAGGAGAAAATGTAGAGACAGAAGAGGTGAGGACTAAGGTCAGAGACCTATGGAATGGTTACCTTAAAAGAATGGGCAAAAGAAAAGAAGTCAGGAAAGGAAGAAGAGGAAGAGGAGTGGCCACAGCTGTAGGAAGAGAACAATGGAATAGTCAAAGGAGAAATACTTCTGAATAGTGTCAAATGTTGCTAAGAGGTTAAATAAGGATATGAACTGCAAACTGTCATTGTGTTTGACACCAAAAGTCAATGAGTAGGAAAAGAAGAAGTGAAGATGGAAGCCAGAATAAATTATTGAATACATTAGTAATAGGGAATGAAGACTTACTTTCCCATAGGAAGCTTGGGTGAAAAGATAAAGAGGGAGCAAGAATGCTCACCAAAATACAAAGGATATGGGGAAAAAATGTTGGGAAAGTTGTAGTTATTCCTCCTTCCCTTATAGGTCTTGACTACATCAATAGTTCAAGAAGAACTAATTTTTTTTTTATAAAGTGAAAATATCAGTATAAGAGATTAATGGAGTTGTAATTCATAAAGCAAGAAAGATCTAAGCCACTTTGTACAAAAGCTGCTTCTCTTTTAAAATTTGTACTCATGTGCTGTATCTTTATAGAAAAAAAAATATGGAGGATTATATGCCAAATACTAAAAGACTTTTTTCTCTGGGAGAAAGAATTATGCATGATGTGTGCCTTTTTCTTTATAATTGGGAATACTTTTTTGAAATAAAAATGTATTTTGTTCATAATTAAAAAAGGAAGCAAAATATGATTGCTTAAGAAAACTATAAAATTGCTATAGAAAAGACTCAAAGATGACTTTGCAGAAAAAGGACTGGATCAGGGCTTCACCCTTCTTTTATTGTGTTTCTGGGAATAATTTTTTTTTTTAATGTAGAGATTCAGCTGCAATTATTGCTTATGTCCCTAGTGGCAAGTGTGGTAGGATGGATGAATAAAGTTTTGTTTACTGCATTTAATATGTTCCTTTCCTCTGGACTTTCCCTTATTATATTAAGCTTCTCAACTCTTTGACAACACTTTGGTCACACATAACCTTTTTTTTTTTTTTTAAGATCCACAGAGCTACAGAGTCAGCATAACCACAGGGACCACTGCCATGGGAGCCAAAGAATCAATGAAAAGAGAAAACAGAAGTGGGGGGTAGGTTTCTCCTTAATGAAAAGCTTGAGAGCTTTAGGACATAAGCCTGAACAAAACTTTTAAATAGAAGCCAAACTGTCTTAGCAGTTAAAAGGATAGCTGTCAATCTCTGATTTTTCTTACATACAGGGGAAATCAGCTTTCTGAAGGGGAAATGTGATTGTTACAGAGAATCATTTGTAAAGGGGCTTGTTAAGCAGGGCATTTTCTTTTAGAATTAGGTTTTTTTTCTTCTTTTTAAAATGGCATTCATAGAAACCCCACCCTATTCCAAATGCTGTCATATTATGGTAAAACAGAGTAGACATAGGGCTCACTGTTTTAGTTTTGGATCAGGCATGAGCAGATAAAGTATATGGTCAAAAAACTCAGTTCTAAAGGTATATCGTGAGGTGAGAAGAGAACGCAAACAGAACAAATATATTGTGACATTTAAAAACTATGTCTTAAATCATATTCATAAGCCCAGATACTTAAGTGATTTTTCCTATCTTAAGGCTAACTGTAATTGGGAAAACACTCCAGTTACTAGTTAGGCAATGACATGGCAGTGATGTACAATATTACTTTTTTACAACAACTTGGCAGTCCCTTTTTTATGCTTTCCATTTTGCAGCTAGATCTTGATCTTTAAGATAATAAATAGCCTAAAAGGTTTATAAAGGCCTTTAAAAGCATTTTTTATCTTCTAAGTTTCCCAAAAATTAAGAATTCTCTAACATAATTACCCATTAAGGTCATTCAATCTCAAGTTATTGCATAAATTCAATTTTAGGTATGTGTTTTCTAATATATCTTTTCTAGCATTTTATCATGAAAGTTAAAAGAATTTTATAGTGGGCCCTTGCATAACCACCACTTAAATTCTACCACTGAAATTTTACTATACTTGCTTTTTTGGGTATCTATCCCTATATTTTTTAAGTTTAGTAAACACTCACATTTATATACATTCTTTCACTCAAGGCTTATTTTATTTAATTTTCTTTAAAAACTCAGAAAAGCAAAACCATTGTTTCAATAAGCTTCCAAAATAAGTGCATTAAATGTTTAGGATGTGCTTCTCTGTAGTAAATCATGGCTTTTATTTTGAAAAACAAATTAGTGAACTACATTTCTAGTTTAAGTGCTAGTGATAGGTCCTATCACTAGGATTAAGGAAGACAATTTCTGATCAAAGAGCTGGGATTTTTATAGTTCTTAGGCAAAAGCAAGTGATCAAACAACTCAACTTTTTGAGACAAATCCATGATGTAGTAGGCAGTTTGAATTGATATTAACCACCATGACCTCAATCTTACATCCTTTGATCATCAGTATTTCCTGCATATATGAAAAACAGCAAACAACTTCATTTCACTCTGGGCTACATAGAAAAGTATTAACCTCTGGCACACATAACAGAAGTAGCAAGCCTCAGGATAGGCCTGGTGGCTTCCCAGAGGGGTCACATTTGTTTTCAGGAACAACACTTGGGTAGCATAGATAGAGTAGGCAGAAAACAGAACTTCAACTTGAAATTTCAATTATGTCAGATTCTGCAATGTTCTATGTTACTTTGAGGACAATAAGTAAGCTCTTTCTTAACTTCCCTCACCCTTAAAACCAAACAGAACCACATTCAAAGAAACAGGAAACAAAAAACAATCTCTTTTACAAGAAGTTCTGAGTCCAATTTTTCTTTCATTTGGAAGGTTCTTTTCTCTACAAGAATCATGCTCTCATTCCCTCTAGAGTTGGCTTCACTAGAAGCTGTAAAGGCAGTAGTATGGCAGGTGATGACTGACATGTACAAGTTATTTTCTGCCTGCTGAGACATTAATGATTGCAAAATTGTATATTTTAATCTGCTTGTCTCTTGGCATTATATAATCTTGGTGCTATTTACAAAGGAACTGAAACTAACAAAGACTTTCATTTGGTGGTCTTGTTCTGCTCTCACCCACACACCAGGCCATGGGTGGTTGTTGATATAGGATAAAAGGATTTTAAGAGAATAGCCTTAGTATTTTGGATTCCCAAATAGTAACTGGATTCTACTATCACATAATGCCTCCTCCACCCCAACTCTAGTCTTGACAACTAAGAAAAGGGCAAACTACATATTCTATACATTTGTTGCATCAAAAAACAACAAGAAACAATCCGCTTAAAATTAAAAGTTACTGATTCATTTTCAGCTTCAACATCATTATTGACATTTTTTTCTATTCTTATAAACATTGGCTCTGTTTGGTGGGGGCCTTGTGGTATCCTTCTCAAATCCAGGTGTTCTTATCATTCATTGGCCTCTCTAGTGGCCTTTTCCTTCTCATTGGCAGTCAGCACACCTGGCATCCTACACCTGCTGCTAAGTCTTTTTTAACAACTGATTTGCACATCATGCATTTATGACCTATGAAAGAAAACTGCAATCTTTTTAATAAAAAGAAAGAAAAAAGTAGCTGCTTCAATAAGCAACCCATATTCCTACTATATATATATTAGTTCTTTATTATTTCTCTTTTCATATCTTCTCTAAACCAGCCCATTTTTGATAAGTTGACCTATGTCTGAGAAAAAGTTGTTTATGAAATTTTGTTTCTGACAAGAGCCAACCCAAAGTTTGTACTTTAGTCATAAAATTCATTGCAAAAAATTGTTTACCTTTATTCTACAATTATGTGATGGACTTACAACCAGCATTTCTGTTATGGTTCAAATGACCTTTGAACCTTTGGGAATTATTATTATTATTTTAAAATTTTCATGTCGATCTGTAAACAGCCATGACAGCTTAGAATCAATCTTTTCTGCTCTCGAGAGTGAAAACATTTCCTGGAGGTACAACTCAGTACTCTTATCACTGAGTTCTTCCCACTGGCCTTGATAACCACAGATATTTCTGCTCAACACTACAAATCTTGTCACCTCTCTATGAGCCCATGGATTCTTTAGCTCATTCCTTTTCTCCAATGGCTTATAAATTCATGATGACCACATAATAGATAAGACATCACAATTCCTAGAGGGTGGGCTTGTCTGGAATTCATATCTATCTTCTTTATGAATGAAGACTTCTTGGAACTATTTGATACGGGAGCTTCTCCAAGCCACAGGATATGTAGGGACAAGAAAATCTGGGGCCACAGCTTATTTATCCATGAATCGTGTGATATCAGTTAAGAAATTAAAACAGTAGAATCTAGGGGACACTAAGCCAAATCTAAGTCACTATTTTAACACAAGCATCAACTAACACCTTGCTTAGTATAGAAAATATTACCACCAATGAAGGAAAAATATGATGGCTTACATTGAAAGGCAATGTTTGAATAATTTGCATAAATAATCACCACCAACCAATTGTGCTTAAATATTCTATAAATCCTTGACTCAAGCAAAAAGGGATTTGATGTCTAGAAATTGTATATTTAAGTCATAAAGGTAAGATAATTTGAGAAGGTGCAAGACAAATGTATCACAATGTCAGACATTCAAATATATGGTGAATTTGTGTAGGCAAAGTTATGTTAGTATGAAACAAAGGTCATGTCATGTTTGTTCTTTTATAACTACAGATGTTAGATTCAATCAATATGGTTATATATACCACAAAAAACTCACAGAAAATAGATTATCTGTGACATTTTTATCAAATATGATATCCATTACTAGAAAGAATAAACACTGACGTATTTGAATACAAAGTGTTTTGGTCCTTTATTGATTTTCATAGGAAACTCCATATGACTTAATAAGCTGATGAGAAAGAACTGATCTTCAAAAAACAAACAGAAAAGCCCTCCTTTATTTGGTGCTCAGAGAGGAAAGATATGTTGAGCTTCTCATATGTGGCATATTTTTCCTTGGCATAAGTATGTTCATTTTATTCTTTCAGTTTAAATTTTTTTATATTTTTATACTTTATGATAAAAATGTATTGATAAACTTTTTATTTTAGTACCTTATACAGATTGAATATACCTGGATTTTTTCATAAAAGATGTAGGTATCATGTATAAGTAATACTGAGACAGATTTGCTATATTTTTGGTAGACTTTATCACTATATTGTGAGTTTCTTGATGTAAGTGACTATCTTTCATTAATACAATAATTATTTTTGATCATCTACTATAAATTTAATAAATTCCAGGACTTTAGAGTACACAAGGCAGGTGGTATCCCTGTCCTCAGAAAGCTTGATATCTATGGGAAAGGAAGTGAATTAAACAAAGCATTATGAAATTGTGAGGCACCCATGGCAAGGAATAGGGCTGTGAGGAAGGCAGCAAGACTTTGCCATGGATTGAGGCCCAGGAAAACCTTGTTGAGGAGATACTAGGATGTGAATGATGCCAGACCTGTCCAGGTAGGCAGGGAATGGTTTGTTTGTATGGTCTTGTTGGGTAGGCATGGAGAAGAACCATAAAGAGGGAAGACTCAAAGGTAAGAATTGGTAGAGGCCCTCTAGCTTCTGAGGGGGGTATGTGTAGGTGGAGCAATGTTAGGGCTGTGGGGAGAGATGCCAGATGAGGATTGAGAGGAAGGAAGGGTCACAAAAATTGCATAAGGAATTTGTTCTTGATGTTAAGGACAGCATGGTGCCACTGAAGATCTTAAGCAGAAGAGTAATATTTCAAATTGGTGCATTAGGAAGCCCACTAAGGGTGGGAAATGGATTGGAGAAAAGAAGGTTAGAGGCACAGAGAACAGCTGGGAGCTGCTGAAAGTCAGTCACAGCCCAGAAACTGTTAAAACACAAGTTGACAAAGATAGCTGACCACACATCAATCTTATAATGACATGCTTAATTCATTACTGTGAATAATGAGATTACTTTTTCAATACTGGCTATTACAAGTGATAAAAACAACCATATTTTCTGTAATCAGGATTAAAATTCACAATGAATGGATCCACAATAGACACATCTAGGAACTCACTTAACTTGGTAATATATACAATTATTTCAGAAAAAAATAATGAAACAAATAACTTTGAGAGAAAGATAATCTGACTGACAGGAAAAACATTTTGTACTTAGTGAAGGATATATATTTTTCTCTGTAAAGTCTTAATCAATGTCTAAATTTTCCCTGTTGTTTCTTGCTATTTGTCAAAACAGAGTTAAGTCTATTCTAAAAAATACAATGTGAGATTGTTCAGTGTAGTGGAGCATCTAAAAGGATTTATTGTGGAGTTTTTTTGGACATCAACAATAGGAATTCTTTATGCAAATTTAAGAACTGAACTGCCCAGGGAGTAGAAAATACTGAAAAGAAATGCGTTTACCTAAGTGTATTTGCAATATCATCAAACCTAATGTGTTTTAAAAAGAACAGAGATGCCATATTTAGAGTTTGGGTTTTTTTTTTTTGTTGTTCTTTTTTTTTTTTTTAACAACACCCAGTTGTTTTCATTGTATTTCACTTGTTTTTAGTTTGTTAAAGGATAAAAGTTTACAATGGATGAAAACTTGAGTATGATGAAAGAACAAGGAAGATTTTTACCTTGATATTCGCCTTCCCATTCAAAGTTTGTTGAAGGATTCTTGCTTCTTGGAAGACATTTTTGTTATTAATATTTAAAGATAATTATGTGCCACATGTACAATACTAAAGGATATCCAGCTACGTGTAAGCTCACCTCGGAGCTATGATGCTGTGACCTATCTCTATAGAGTCACAGCGCCACACTGAAGACAGCGATTACTGACAGTATTTTCCATCCATAATTCCAATCCTTGTATTTTTCCTTTATGTTCTTCTTTAGGAATAAAACTTCAGATCTCAGATGCTTCCTTTAGGAAAATTGTCACCAAGTTTCAGACAGTGACAAAAAGACTTCTTGAACAATCTACAGCAAAGAAATTTCAGTAATGAAAACCATGAAGCTCATATTAACTCATGAACACTGACAGGGCTCCTCAGAAGACGACTCTTGCAATCTGATTAATAACCAAAGTAATAATGGTTTGATAATGTAAAGATGAGAGTCAGAAGAATAACTGATTCTCAATCACTGTAAGTGCATCTTTCAAAATAGGTATGTGCTTTGACCAAAAAAAAAAAAAAAAAAGTCTTTCAAAAACTCCTGCATGCCTGTAAAATGGTTTTGGGTAGGTGAGGGTTTTAAGGAAAAATGAAGAAAGTTTTGAATAAGAACAGTTGAATTACCATGGATAGTGCTGGGCCCCTAATGTAAAAAGGGTTATTAAATGATAAAAGCAGCAGTTTCTCCTGATAAGAAACTCTTTTTTTTTTTTTTTCTGATACAGGCTCTCACTATATAGCTCAAGCTAGCCTCAAACTTGAGGTCCTCCTCACTCTGCCTTCAAAATGCTGGGATTACAGAATGTGCCACCATGCCTGGCTTATATTATAGGTGTTCAGCAAATGTTTATTAATGAAAAAATATTCTTTAAAAAATAAGGAAAGTATTACTTCCATTACTCATAAGTTCTCATTCTGTTTCCTGATACCACTGTTAAAAAGTTGACTAGCTGCTTCACACTACAATGTTTATGCCAGACACGTGCACATATGTACATCTAAATGTGTATAAAATATATTGATGTATACATGAATATGTATTTTATGACATGATTGTAGCATAAATACTAACCTCATTTTACTTAACAATATGTTATAAATACCTCCCATTTTAATACAAATCCATAACTACTTTACACATGTAAAGCCTGACATTAGCAGTTTATGTTAAGAAAGTTTAAGAAATCCTGAAAACCATCAGAATTAAGAATCCATTTAACACGTGGGAGACGTCAATAGCACATAAGCATTGTTTGCAGAGTCTGGTGATTTCTGAGAATCTTTCAGAGAATCAGTGAAATGAAAATTCTTTTTATAATAGTACTAAGATGTTATTTGTCTTTTTCACTGTGTTGATGTTTGCACTGGTGGTGTAAAAGCAAAGTGTCAAACTGCTGGCATCTTGTCACAAATCAAGGCTATGAAGCCAAACAGTACTTGTGGGGAGATGAACTAACCACTTAAAATATATGTATAACCATTTTTACTTGAAAGGATGGCTGACACATAACTATTGTTACTCAAACTTAGGAATCCAGCCACTTTTACCTTAAAAATCAATGAAAAAGAAACATTCACTTCAAGGACAAAATTCAAGCTTTTAACAAAAATTAGAGTTTGGAAAATTTGTATCTGCCATTTATAAAAAATTTTATTATTCATTTATTCACATGTGCATACATTGTTTGGGTCATTTCTCCCCCCTGCCCCCCTCCCCAACCCTCTCCCTTCCTCCCCCCCTTACTTCCAGGCAGAACCTGTTCTGCCCTTATCTCTAATTTTGTTAAAGAGAAGACATAAGCATAATAAGGAAGACAAATTGTTTTTGCTAGTTGAGTTAAGGATAGTTACACAGAAAGATTCCTAGCATTGCTTTCATGTACATTTTGTATTTGAAAGCTTTTCAACAGTTAAAGATGTTTCTGATGAGACCAGTAGTGATATTAATCAAGTATATTTTATATTGTTTAATAAAATATGACAACATTGGAAAATATGAGCCAATGAACTAATACTTCAGTGAGCCAATATTTTCCAAATGACCAATACCAAACCTGTTACAAAATCATGCATTTGTTAGATATCCATTCAAAGTGCAAGGCAGACCAATAGATATTAACTCAAAAAGTGCACAATGTTTATTAATACAGCTTCAGATTTCACATTACAATTAAATGTAAGTAATATTTGTTATGGTATTTTTTTTTGCAGTACTGGGGCATGAACTCTGGGTCTTATGATTGCCAGGCAGGCCCTTTACCCCTTGAGTCACTCCATTGACCCAGTTGTTATGCTTTGATGTAGCTTCAAAGAATATCCACAAGTATCTGCAAAAGCTGTGAAAGTACTCTATCCTTTCTCAACTGAAGTCTTATAAAGATGAATTTTCTTCTATTTCAAAGGAAAAGAGCATATAGCAACAGTTTAAATGCAGAAGCAGATACAAGAATCCAAATTTTTCCTACTAAGCCCTATGGAAGAGATTTGCAAGAATGTAAAACGTTATATTCTCACTGAAACATTTTTGAGAATGGAGCCTTTTAAAAATAATGTTGTAAATGCCAATGGATATTATCCACATAAACAAGAGTTCTTTGGGGTCTTCAACATTTTTTTAAGAGTATACAGGAGCACTAAAATAAATTTTGAAACCACTGGTACATTATGAAGAAGGCAAATCTTTTCTGAGATGGTGGAACAATAGCCTTTGAAAAATTAGTTTTTCTTTTCCCTCTTTCTAGCAACGATAAACAAAGTCAATTTAATTCATTTAGATTCTGATGGAAAATCTTATAATTGGATATGTCAAAAATTATCCAATCAACCTTATGATAAATAGCTGAGTTGCTTAGTATATTTCTGAATTATATTTAATGATGATAGCTTTAGAGATTACAAATACTTGTACTTGGCTATATTCTTCAATTTTCATAGGCAGTCTTATGAAGGGAGATAGCATTCTCATCTCTAGCTGAGGAAATGGATACTAAGAGAAAAAAGTATTTTGTCTATCTAGAAAATGCTAAAACACAGAATCAAATTCAGGTCTGTTGATCTTAGATTCCTGTCTTATTTTTCATCTTTCAGTGGAAAAGAATACAAGCTTTTTGGTTACATCAGGATAGACAATGCAGTTCAGTTCTTGTCTAATAGAAGCAAGGGCTGGACACAAATATTTTTGGATTTAGGCACACAGCTCCTTCTTCTCCCAGGCCATTCCTTTGTTGAATAAGAAGTGTGGGAAGTAATATATTTCAAAGTATTTAGAATAGTGCTTAATAAACAGTAATCTCTGTTATTATTACTTTTTTCCTTCTTAGTATAACAATGTAACCCGGCACATGGCCTGAATAGATTTGCCTACACTCATCTCTTAGGTAAAATATGAAAGTACTCAGTCAATAAGACAGAAATAGATGAATGCATATGAAAAAGCTTCAGAACAATTGCAGGGCTGAGCAACAACAGAAATGCGGCCTTTCTAGGCTGGAAGCCAAAGGTCATTCTATATATACTCTTGACCTACACCTCAACTGTGTGTTCATACTTAGAGGTGACTGGGTAGGTCAATCCATCAGTCTTCTGCTTCCCAAAACTGGTGTAAACCAACTGGAATAGCTGCTGGACACTCTACTTTTAATGACTTCTTTCTTGTCCCCACCTGAGCCACACAAAACGCCTTGAGAATCCAGGCAAGGCCATCCAATATTAGCTTAAAACCCTCTCTTCCCCATGCTTTCATACTCTTGGAGCTTCTGGTTTCACACCTCCTGGAGCTTTTCTCTACCTGGTTGCTTCAGAATGACGTGCTACTTGGATGACTCACTTGGTCTTTAATTAGTGTCTCTCTCTAGCCCTTTCTGACTTACCACAGTTCTACTTATTGCACTCCAGGTAATGGGCTATTGGCCCAGGCTTTGGGCCCTATTTGTGGAGGCTGGAGGATTAAGCATAAAAGAGTCCCATAGTATAAAAGAAATGAGTCAGGATTCCTGTGTGCCTGTCCAGAGCCCTTCACCTATGAGATGTTCAGGAGCTAGGCTGGTAAGATTTGGCTAGATGTATAGGTAGAACATGAACCAAATTGGCATCCAAGAGAAGTAAGAGCTTCTCAAGGACGCAGTTGGTTAGCAGAGGAATTTTAGTGTTATTTAGCTCTCTTTGCACATTAATCCAAATATAGTACATGTACATATTGGTACCTACTAAAAATAATATAAAATAATAATAATTGAACACACAGGAATAATCTCATGGTCTTTTTCTATATATTTATATAAAGTTATATACTTTATGCAACAGTAATAAAATGAGAATGAACCATTAAACGTGGTTTTAGCAAATTTTTCTTGGGTAGTATGATTTGCTATGTGCTGGAATGAAGACATTACATATTTTATCATACTTAATTCTTAAAACATTATGCATTTATTTATATCTTCCCTGTTTTTTAAATAAGGAAGCAGAAAATCTGAAAAGTTTCATAATTTTTTCAGGGTCATGGTCAAGGTCACATAACCTGTAAATGGTAGAACAGAAGCTAAGATTTCCTGACCTTGAAAGTTGGATTCTTTTTAGCTCAGTCTCCTGCTTTCACCATATTTCCATTAGATTGAAAGTTGGGATGATATAATGCAAAACTGATTAAGTATCATAAAAATAGGAAAGAAAGATAATTTTATAAGTAAACAATCCTTCAGTACTTTTTTAGATAAATATAATTTGGAAACAGTGGAGTAGGTAAAAAGTCTCCAAGGTCAGATTGCTTGGTTCCAAGCCAGCTCTGCAATGTATTAGCACTATGGCTTTGAACAAATTATTTAACCCTCCTCTAGGTCTAAGTTTCCTCATTTGGGAATAATAACAGAACTTATGTTCTTGAGTTGTTGTGGAAAAAAGTCTTTAATTAATACATTCAAAGTGCTTCAAACAGTGCTTGACAAATTTAATAACGCTCAAATATCATTAGCTAATATCTTTTCCTCCCTCCCTTTTTCCTCCTCCCTTCCTACCCTCCTATCTGACTCCCTCCTTCCCTCCCTTCCTTTCTACCTTCCCTTCTTTCTTTCTTCTTCCTCTTTCTAACAAGTTGAGTTGACAGTGTGTCAAATCAAGTGTGGCAAGATGGCAACTGTCATGAAAGATGGCTCAGAAACTTAATCTTGAAGTTAAAAGAATGTTTTTTAAACTGGGATTTAAAAATAGAACCTGGTGAGAAGCAATCTCGCTGTGTCAACTTTTAGAATGCTGTACTGAGAAAACCCAGCACAGCTTTATTTTAAGAAGACCCTGAATGGCTTAGCTGCAGTTCATGGATACATCAGAACATCCCCTTGATGGTTTGCGTTCTTGTGAACCTGAAACCAAGCAACATGAAGAGCCCTGGCCTCATCAATCCCCCTTCCTTCAACCTTACAAAAAGCCAACTCAACCAGACTCAGGTGCAGCTGTCAAGTAGCCTGAGTGGAGCCCCAGCAGTCAGTCTCTGTTGCTACTCCTTTGAAGTTCACCTCTTTGTTAATTCTCCTTTTAACATAAACTGGATTTTTTTTAAATAGTGTGTGTCAGGGATGGTGCAAAATAGTAAGGATACAGAAAAAGCTACATATGGTGTATTTAGAAAGTAGGTAAAGAAGAACTTTGGTCTCTTGTAATTGTCTGGATTCTAGCCTTGTTTTTATCACTTTTTCTTATTGAGCTCAATTTTCCCATTCACCCCGCCCCCCGCCAAGGGTTTGTATTTGATGATTTTAACATTGCTAATTCTATGTTTTCCTTCTTAAACTATTAGGAAGTCAATTAGTTAGTAATTTTGTAGCATTTAAGAGAGAGCACTATTGTTATTTAAAGCAAGAAGCTAATCTTGATAAACAATATTCAAATACATATTTCATTAATGCAGATACTGAGGAGGATTTGGTGTCTTTTCAAGCTGCTATGATCACTGCTCCCATATTTGTTAAACTTAGTATTTCTCAATAACAAACCAAAACAGCTGTACAAATCTAAGCCTCCATTTTAACACAAAAAATAGAAGTAGTTGAAATTGGATATACAAGTGTATTTCTCAAATAGGGATATGATGGTGCTCCTTTGTCTTTAAGTGCAAGTGTAAACACCTGCTTCAGGAAAACCAGTCAGGCAACAATGTGTAGCATTCACTGAAGGCAGTGAAAAAGTGAAAACACAAATACAGTTAGGGACCAAACCACATGTGGCCAACCTGAAAGAAGGTATCAGCAAAAAGAATTGACAGAGTTTTGCAAGTTGGTGATTATATAGAAATAAACTTTAGTATACATTCTTTATGCTATTTTAGAAGATTTGTCACTGAAAAATCAGTAAATGCCCTTATCAAAATAAACCTTGAAAAGCCAAGGGTACATGTAGTGGTGCAAATAATTGGGGTTGAACTTGGAATGCTTTTTTTTAAGCATTGGCCTTAGAATTGACTGAATGTGTGAACAATTTCTTGCACAGGCCCCTAAGGACACCAGCATAACTCAATAGTAGAAATAATTTTGAGGCTTTGGCAACTTCTTCCTCCCTCCCTCCCTCCCTCCCTCCCTTCTTCCCTTCCTGGAAAAGAAGGAAGGTACCTAGCTTTAGTTTCTATGTATGGTCAGGGACCATAGCTCCTACTTGCTCTTTCTGTCCAGCCAGCATCTACTGAAACTTCTGGCACAAAATAGGCATGCAATAAAAGCGAGAGCACACAAGGAAGGGGTGAGGATAGGTAAGACACCTAAAAAACTAGCTAGCATTTGTTGCCCTTAACGCAGAGAAACTAAAGCAGATACCTTAAAGCAACTGAGGCCAATAGGAAAAGGGGACCAGGAACTAGAGAAAAGGCTAGACCAAAAAGAATTAACCTAGAAGGTAACACCCACGCACAGGAAATCAATGTGAGTCAATGCCCTGTATAGCTATCCTTATCTCAACCAGCAAAAACCCTTGTTCCTTCCTATTATTGCTTATACTCTCTCTACAACAAAATTAGAAATAAGGGCAAAATAGTTTCTGCTGGGTATTGAGGGGGGGAGAGGGAGGGGGTGGAGTGGGGGGAGAAATGAACCAAGCCTTGTATGCACATATGAATAATAAAAGAAAAATGAAAACCAACAAAAACAAAATAGGCATGCAATAAATATTTTAAGTTAACTATTTGTTTGGTAAGTACCAGCATCACCCCACTCCAGCTTAAGTAACACTAGTATACTGATGGAACCAAGTGAATTAAACAAAATCAATCCAATCCTCCAGTTCATTGTTATCCCTTCCACTATTGAACTAAAAGTTACTTAAACTTTAGAAAAATTCATTAAAATTCATCAAATGAAGTAGCACAGTTGTACTAAATCACATTCTAATATTAAATGAGGAATGATAAAATCTCAGAAAGGTTAAGTCACTTGGTTAAGATCAGAGTTAATTGAAATAGATAATGTATGTACTTAAGAACATATCTCATAATAGTTTCCTTTGGGTTCATAAATTGGACTAACATTTATATATATATTCCTGTTCATATCCCTCAATTAATATCTCTCAGTTACTGTCCAACACACAGGAGATACAAAAATGAATCAGTCCAGAACCATATCCTTTACAATCTTACTGTATAGATAAAACCACTGCAAAAATTTTCTGTTCCACTTACTGTCAAGAGATTATTGACAATCATTGTAGATTTATTATTAGTAAACATGGTATTCAAAAATGCAATAAAATTAATTTAAATTAAGCATAAAGTTTGTGCTTGGCAAGATAATCACATAACCTAATGTGTAAGATTCATACTTACATACTACATGCAACATGAAACATTACAAATATTTTACATTTCAATAGCATGTTAGTGTCTGCAAAGTTCTTTGATCCATCTCTTTAACACTGAGCACTTTTAGTCATTTTTTCTTATGATAACCTTATGAGGTAATAACAATAACTGACATCCACTGAGAATTTATGATGGGGGAGGCATACCCAAAGTGTTTTGAATATATTTATTCATCTAGTTCCTATTATAACCATATGAGAATTTATTACCATCTTAGGACAGATGAAGAAATGGAGGCAAAACAGGTTAAATGCTTTCTCAAGGAAGAGTCAAGGTTTAAATATATAAAAATGCCTAGGTTTCACTCCCAGAGATTCTTATACAATTGGGTCAAGGTTGGGAGCTTGGGCATCAATATAACTTTAAAAAAGTAATTCCTTAAAAAAAAAAAAAAAAAAGAACCCAAAACTTCTCAGGTGATTTGCTAAAAGTTAAAAAAAAACACTTGGGCAAAGTCACTATCCCCAACTGGGCAGTGGTTTAGGAACTGCACTTTTGAAGTTAAACTCCCCCAAACAAATGGACAATGAAGAAATGGGCAAATGAACTGAACAGAGCTTTTTCAAAGGAAGAAGTCCAAATGGCTAAAGAACACATGAAGAAATGTTCAACATCCCCGGCCATAAAGGAAATGCAAATCAAAACCATATTAAGATTCCACCTCGCTCTTATTAGAATGGCTACCATAAAGAACACAAGCAACAAATGTTGGCAAGGATGTGGGCAAAAAGGAACTCTCACACACTGCCGGTGGGAATGTAAATTTGTACAACCACTGTGAAAAACAGCATGGGGGCTCCTCAAAAAACTAAAAATAGATCTGCCATATGATCCAGCAATTCCAGTCCTGGGGATATACCCAAAGGAATGTAAGTCAGGTTACAACAAAGGCACCTGCACACCCATGTTTATTGCAGCACTATTCACAATAGCCAAGCTATGGAAACAGCCAAGATGCCCCTCTACTGATGAGTGGATCAAGAAAATGTGGTATTTATAAACAATGGAATTTTATTCAGACACAGAAAAGAATGAAGTTTGGTCATTTGCAGGTAAATGGATGGAACTGGAAAACATCATCTTAAGTGAAGCTATCCAGACTCTGAAGACCAAAAGCCACATGTTTTTTCTCATATGTGGAATAAAGACCTAATACAAATATAGCAATATTATGAAAAACAGGTCACACTAAGGGGTGGTCATATAGATAGGGAGAGGGTAAAAGAAGGAAGTTAAGAAGGTGAATATGGTTGATGTACTTTCTGTATAAGAATGAATATAGAATTTTTAAACCAGATGAAACCATCATAAGAAAAATAGAAGAGATGAACCAAATCTGGCTATAATACATATATACATAGAAGTGCCACAAAGAAACTCCCTGTAATAACTATCTTAAACAAAATGTCATTTTGTTTCTTTTACAAAATCAAAGAATAGGAGGGGCAAACAGGTCCTGCCTAGAGGGGTTGGTACCAGTGGGAGGGGGGAAGGAGGTCGGGAAAGGGTGTAGGAGGGCAAATATGGTACAAAAAAATGTGTATATACATGTATATAAATGGAAAGTGGTATCAGTTGAAACTATTCCAGGAATGGGAGGAGGGGGGATGGAGGAGAATGGTGGAAGGGGTGAATTCAAGTATGACATATTTGATATATTATAAAATTTTTTGTAAATGCCACAATGTATTTCACCCAGCACAATAATAAAAAGAACTGCACTTTTGACTAGTGAGGAAAATGATGAAATTTGGGGAAATTTAAAAAGCCATTCCAGAGACTTCATGAAATTCAACAGTCTACAGTATCAAGAAATTGGATGAATTACACAGGAGCGGACTTATTAGTGTCTGGTAGTGGAGAAGAATGGAAAAAGGGAGTAGATGGCCCCTCAGCACCATATATTCTTAGTTTCAGCTGCTCCTTTAATAATACCAGTCCAATAAAGTACAAACTGATCCCTTTCAGCACAAATTCCTAAATGTAGGGATATGCAGGTAGAAGGTTGTCTCATCTATTGTACCATGTGTGTGTGTGTGTGTGTGTGTGTTTGGGGAGGGGATCAAGTAGATCCATCTCCTGAGAAGACAAATTAGTATCTCTACTCATGAACTGGGTGGGGTAAAGCCAGATCATATAGGGAGATTAGAGCGTTTGAGCCTGGAAACCTGGGTGGAATGCCAGAGTTGAATTCCTTGCAGGAAAATGTTCCACAGGGCATAGACAGAGGAAGATACCATCAGGGAGAACCAGTGGGATAAATGAACAGGTACCATGAGGGACTCAGGATTACTGTACAGGGGAAGCCAAGATTTTTCTTCCTTCCTTCCTTCCTTCCTTCCTCCCTTCCTTCCTCCCTTCCTTCCTCCCTTCCTTCCTCCCTCCCTCCCTTCATCCGTTCCTCTTTTCCTTCTTCTCTTCCTCCCTCCCTCCCCCTCCCTCCCTTCCTCCCTCCTCCCTCCCTCCTTCTCTCCCTTCCTCCCTCCTTCTTTCCCTCTCTCCCTCCTTCCTTCCTTCTGTTGGTACTGGAGTTAGAATTCAGGACCCCCTGCTTGCTAAGCAGATCCTCTACCATTTGAGCCATTCTGCCAGCCCAAAGATTTCTTAGACTAAAAAGATTCTTGTGTATTTCCCATTTTAAGGACAATGGCCAGCTGAAATTTCAAGCACTTGCCATAGCTCACCTTGAAACTCAGTATTCTAATATCCAGGGCTACTAGTTCTCTTCATTTAGGCTATAATGAGAGAACTGACCTAAATTACATGTTAGAGTATTTGGGCAAATCAAGGTACCAGAAACCAGCTTAGTTAGTTCAAGGAAAGCAAAACTATATATTTGGAATTCTTTGTCTTGGCCTATATAGATGAACCACCTACTATACCAGAACAATAGCACTGTGGTTGTCCAGTTTAAGGGGCCATGGTCAGGTAGATAGGGCTTCTAATTTAATTATTGTATGAAAACTGAGTGGTACCACAGCTACCACTGTCCATCAAAGTCATCACAGTGTTCATCAGTGGTGTGTCCCTCGTTTCACAAAAAATAAAATCTTTGAACTTTTATGTCATGCTATTCTAATGCTACATCACCATGCAATGAATTGAGACTAAAAAAATCTTCATATAAATACAATTTTCATGCAGTCATCCCATCATAAAACTCAACATATGGGGTCTGTATTTCAAATGCATTCTTTGGCATATCTCAGAAAGTATAGTTCTGTCGATAATCATCACAGTCTACTAGGAGAGCATGGTAACACTGAAATGAGACTATTTCTACTAATCACTAGCTATTTTCTATGGAGCTCCTACATACAACTTTTTCAGAAATTCTCACCATGCTTTGTGTACATTTTCAAACTTCTATGTACAAACCTCTCATGAAGTAGATATGTAGAAAGACACAAATTCTCTTTCACTCTTAGTAAAAAAAAGTAGAACACAGAAATACCAGGCAATTAGCACACAAAATTTAGCATGTAGACATAATATTCCTACAATATTAACTATGTCATAAATAGCATATAGTTGTGCCATGAGATAGCTAGTAATAGTAATATTTCCTTTAATCATATACTTGACATATTTATATCTAGTATTAGTAGTCATATACTTTAGGTCATAGAAATAATTCATTAGGAATAATGGCTCTTCCAATAGACTTTGGAATATTATATTTTGAAATAATATTCTGTGAATATTATTTGTAAAAGAGTGATCACACAAAAGATTTGGATCAAAAGAAGTCTAGTTATTTTCAGGGTAGATTTTATTTCAGATGATGAAAGTGTGATTCATGTATTAATTTAGAGATACCCTAAAGTCAAGAATATATTATTGAGTATGATAAAATCACATTTTGATTTTGTCATTTTCTGATCAACTCCTTCCCATGTATTTCCCACCAATCACATGGTTGGTACTTATTAAACTATAGTATTAAATACTGCATAGATCTGATCTAAAAATTATGCATAGGTACAGTGGACAGAGTTTTGTTGCTAAAAATCACTTTACATGCTATAGTGTTACCACTGCACAATTTGATCTTGTGCCAGTGTTTGAACCTTGGTTTCCTTACCTGTAAAATGAATGGATCAAATGAGTTTATTTGTAGTGTTTTCCAGTCCTAACATTCTATGCATTTATGTTTACAAAAAGATGTTTCTTTATCTGCATTTAGGAATCTCACACAGGTACTATTATCAATCATTTTCAATAGAGAAAAGATCTTGGCTCATGTCTTTCCTGCATATTTTCCTCACATTTTAAAGTAACCTAAACTCTTTTCATTCCTTTAGTTATTTCTCATCATGTTCTGTCAGTCTGATACTTTTAGGGTAGATTGCTAGTCCCAATAATTTATTGAGTGCTACTTGTGCCAGGAACATTGCTCAGCATTTGACTTACATAATTTTATTTAATTTTCATAATGCCTCAAGATAAATACCCTTATTACTACTATTTTATTGATAAGGAAATGCTGAGTACATTTCCTTCAGCTCACTCTTGACAGTCCACTTTTGGAGCATAATTCAAAATTTCTCTCCCCATGTACTAATAACTCTACAATATTCCCAGCAGAAAAAGGATCTATAGGTCATGATACTTGAAAAATCTGGGGTGTGGTTGGACCTAGGGACCAACCTTGCATCCTACATGCATTTCTGGATGTATCTGAAAATGTTAGGGAGTCCATCAGGATTCCTCTTCACCATAACAGCTTGGTTTTCCACCATCTTAATTCCTCTTCTCCACTGTAACAATACCAAACTAACTCTTTGTCTTTAACATGACCTGGAGCCCCTGGACATTTTCTTATTTGACCTCTGATATCTCTTGACAGGATAACACTAGGATGCCCAAAAGTCTTTTTAATGATGTGCTGACTGCATCCTTTATGCATTGCCACTTCCAGATCATCAACTTTTATGAGCAAAGTCATGAGGCCAAGGTGACTATATCTACTGCAGACTCATGCTGTTTTATAATAGCTGGGTCCTCACAACTGCTGGGCTATTTCTTATGATCATTGCCACAAAGACTGAGCCCCTTTGCCAACTGGAGCTCTTTCCTCTTCAGGGTGACCTGGTTATTTGGCTAAGATGCTTAAGGCCTCACCTCCTCTCTTCCCCTTCTATAGTCATCTCTGGGTCTTCCTTCACCTTCTGGTTCTTTCTTCTTATCTACTGGTTAGGAGAATGCATTGTCTGGCAGGGTGAAGCTATACTCATGGTTCAGATCTCATTGCTCTCACACTGATTTTGCCACTTTGTCTCAATTCTTTTCTCACTTGCATCTTCTATCTCTCTTTCTCCCTTAGTTCTTTACCTCTGTGTGTACATAGGAACAGCTCTTCTCCTGCCTAAATAACCTCTACATCTTTTTCTCTTCTTTCACTCACTCCCTTCCCTCTAAAATACACAGTATTTCTTTTTTAGTATTCAAAAAGATAAATCATGCTGAACATAAAAGAGAATTTCTTAGTTGTATGACATGATAAATCAAATCTAGGTTCAATTTTGATTGCTAGATATATAATTACTATTGTGCTTCCTTATAAAAGTAGTATATTAGACATTTTGTTTTGCTCTTAAAAATAGAAGGAGGTATTAATGATATCATCTCCTGAGTTCTATTCATGTTGAAGATCTGTGAGGAATAGGAACGAATCAGACCCAGTGTTTGCCCTCAAAACTAGACATCATGAGTCTAGACAACAAAATGAAGACATGTACAAAGCAGATATTCCCTGATAGGAAAAAAATATATATATATACACACACACACACACACAACATATTCTCCCCAGCCTCATGGAAGTGTTCATTCTATTGTTAGGATGAAGAAACAAAATTATTTAATATTTAGAGTGGAAAGGAATTTGACATTTAATCCAACTTCCACTCTCCCCCTACCCATGCTACAGATGAGAGAACAAATGAGGCTCATGAAAATTGAGTGATTTATTCCACATAAATCACACAAAGACAGAACTATCCAGCAGGATAGTTTTTCCTGCTTAAACAGGATTAAAAATCTCTTCAAAGCTTCACTTGACATAATTACCATGCATGGTAGGTGCTCAACACCTTTCTATGAGGTCTATGGGAAAACTTAAGTACCACATGTCTATTCAACACTAATGTTTTGCCAGAGCGAGAGTAGTAGACAGAAGATATGCAATGGTAGTGGGGAAAGTGGCCCCAATTCATAAAGAGGAAATGTGTGCAGTACTCAGGTCCTCAATAATGATATGTTGAATAAACAAAATTTCCAAAAATGAAGAAATTAAAGAATAAGTATTAAACTATATGGAGTAGACTGTAAATGTACAAGCATGTCTACAAATGATTAAGAAAAATGTGGGGCTAGTAAATACATGAAGAAGTGTTCAACTTTCCTGGTTATAAAAGAGATACAAATCAAAACAGCACTTAGATTTCATCCCACCCTAGTTAGAATGGGCATAATCAAGGATAATAATAACAACAAATGCTGGCAAGGATGTGACAAAACAGGAACCCTATCCACTGTTGGTGGGAATGCAAGTTAGTGCAACTACTATGGAAAGCAGTATGGAGATTTCTCAAAAAGCTAGAGAAAGAACTGTCATATGATCCAGTGATACTGCTCCTGGGCATCTATTCAAAAGAACACAAGACAGGATACAACAGATGTACACTGATGCTCATCGCAGCACTGTTCACAATAGCCAAACTCTGGAAACAACCCAGATGCCATACAACAGATGAAAGGATCATGAACTTGTGGTATATATACACAATAGAGTATTACTCAGCCACGAGGAATAATGGCATGAGGTTTGAAGGTAAGTGGACGCAACTGGAGGACATCATGCTAACTGAAGTTAGCCAGGATCAGAAACACAAAAGACACATGTATTCCTCTCATATATGGAAGACAGATTCAAAGATAAACATATACACAAAACAAGCGTGATCATACACAAACTCAGATGTAGAATATATTTGTGGAACTACTCTATGGAACTCGAGGAAAGAGAGAAAGGAAAAGAGAATGACAGAGCATCAGTAATATTGCATACTATAAGATAAATGTAGAGGATATAAGGATGTGTGTTGAAAAACATGGGGTAGGAGGTAAAGGGGTAAGGGAGAGTATTCAAAGGATTGAACAGACCAAAGTAAAGCGCATCCACAATGGGCATACATTGAGAGACCCCTTTGAATGGCAACTTAAATATTAATTACAAAAATCAGGACTGTAAAACAGACATAGTGTGTGTGTGTTGGAGGGTAACTATTGGGGGGGGTGAAGGAAAGAGATTAAGGTGACAGTACATGGTTGATGGTCTTCATATACCTAGATGAAACAGAACTAAAAAACCTCTTGCAATTGCTTTAAGTGGGTTAGGGAGGGGGCTGAGGGAGAAAGACAGTGGGGGCAATGTAAATAATATATAAGTTTAATCAGAATTGTCACTATGAATCCCTCCCCACACAATAAATATATCCTAATAGAAATTTATTTTTTAAAATGTGGGATGGAAATATTTGAGAAAATTTCATAAGATATCTGATCACTAACCTGGTTCCTAAGTGATGTAAAATCAGATTTAGTTAAAGGATTATCTAATCATATCTAATATGTTTAGGTAATACTTTAAAATAACTTCCCCTGTCATTATAACAATGACACATGTTATTTTAGAAACTATAGGTAAGATGAATAAATAAAAATTAATAAAGTCACCACCCAGAGCTCATTGTTTACATTCTGGCATATGTTCTTTCATAGTATACATAATTATTTGTTTTCCATTTTCCTGATTTCTAGTGAATTTAAGCACAATAACTCTTTAAGTTTGTCATCAATTTGCACAAATTCTTTGGTGAAATACTACTTGTACCTTTTCCCCAGCTTTCTATTATTCAGTTTTTGATAGATTTAGGAATGCTTTTAAAGGGATCATAGTGTATATATCAGTTTAGAACTTACCTTTTAATTTAATGTATTCCAAGCTTCCTTCCTATAAATATGACCTTCTACAACATCATTTTCAGTGCCCATGTAGTGTTACATAGTCTTTCTCTTGTAATGGGCAGTTTGGTTTTTTGAGAATTTGTTGTTGTCCAGGTTGCCAACTGCCACATAGACAAGTAAGGTTATCAAAGACTATCTAGTCACAAGCTGAGCCACTCCAGACAAGAATGACCCAGCAAAGCCACAAACACAAGAGGTTTTAAACTGCTACATTTGGGGATGGTTTATTATACAACAAAGTTAACTGATGTGGATTCTGACCCTCAGGTACCTTTGTTAGCTTCTAGCACATGTTGTCTTCAGGCAAAGGAACCCACTCACTCATTCTAGGGCAATGTGCCAAGGAATTTTTCCATGGCCTCTTTGTGATTTTGCTATTTTTCATTTGGAGCCACCTGCTCTCTCAAGAGAATAGCTTGGTAAATAAAGGATTTGTGTATTTATAAATATTTTTATTATTATTGTCATTGTTCATAAAATAGAGCTTCAAGTCATCTTTGTATCTACACCTGTGTGCACATCCCTTTGGACAGGTGCCAAAAAATACTTTTTTTTTTAAAAGTGTTAATTACATTTGTTTCTCATTGTGCTTTCAAGTGATGACCTATGAATTTCATTTGAACCATTAAGTTTTAATTATTTTAAGTAAATCCTTTATGCATATGTTTTATCTACATATGTAACTACATAAATTATTTAGTAGGGTCATTTCATGTCTTAGTTTTAGCATCTAGTCTTTTTTTTAACCTTGCTTACTTACCCATTCTACTTCCCAGTAATTCATATCATCAAACATAATTGTTGCATAATTAAAAATGTAACATATGTTTCTCTACTTTATAGTAATAGTCAAGCACACATATTCATAGGTAAACATATGTAATCATATACATATATACATTATCTGGGGTTGTCATTGTTTTATAAGTAGTATGACATCATACTTCTTTGGGTCTTTTTTCCTTAACTATAACTCATAAACCACCACCTAAGTCAAGCTTTACAGTTCATTTCATTTTTAATGCTTGCCTGCTATTCTAAGTATAGATATACATGATCTTTTCTTTTTTCTTTTTTTTTCCATGATTTTTTAAAAAAATTTTTAATTTTTTAAATTGTTTTATTATTCATATGTGCATACAAGGCTTGGGTCATTTCTCCCCCCTGCCCCCACCCCCTCCCTTACCACCCACTCCGCCCCCTCCCTCTCCTCCCAACCCCCTCAATACCCGGCAGAAACTATTTTGCCCTTATCTCTAATTTTGTTGAAGACAGAGTATAAGCAATAATAGGAAGGAACAAGTGTTTTTGCTGGTTGAGATAAGGATAGCTATACAGGGCATTGACTCACATTGATTTCCTGTGCGTGTTACCTTCTAGGTTAATTCTTTTTGATCTAACCTTTTCTCTAGTTCCTGGTCCCCTTTTCCTATTGGCCTCAGTTTCAATCATTTTTTAAATGGGCATTTCCTTGGTTTTCTTTTTCTCTCAATTCTAAACAACACTGTGGTTAGCATCTTTGTACATACTAAGTTCTGATTGCTTTAGTTACATGAGATAGATACCTACAGGTCAGTGCTGAATAGAAGACTGTACATAATTTTAATTTTTAAATTATTTTAACAATGTTGCCAAGTCACCTGCAATATAAACATAAATATATTTTCTCCATCCCTGACAACAACTGGTATTACTGCTTTTAAAACAAACTTTCAGTCTGATGGGTATAAAGTGACTCCCTTCCTTCCTTCCTGCCTTCTTTTCCTCCCTCTTTTCTTTCTTTGTTTTTTGAGAAAGGTCTCCTTATATAGCTAAAGTTGTCTGGAACTTGTGATCCTCCAAGGTCTCAGCCTCCTCATTACCGTAATTAGAAGTGTGCATCACTATACTCAGGTGAAGTGATATATTGTATTTTCCTGACGTCAATTAATTTGAACATCTTGTCATATGTTTGCTGATTATTTGGAGTTTTTCTTCTAGTAAATCTATTTCTTCATTCATGACATCTCCCCAGTTTTACATTGTGTTGTTGGTCTTACACATTGTGTTGTTGGTCTTACACATTGTGTTGTTGGTTTTACATTGTGTTGTTGGTCTGTTTCTCTGCAATTTGTGAGAACTTTCTAAATAGTGTGGCTGTTAACCCTTTGTCTGCAGTGTTGCAAATATTTTTCCAAACCTATTATTGGTCTACCAATATAATTCTTTGGAGCATATATGCTTAATTTTCCCATAAACTAGTATGTTTTCTTCAGTTTCAAATGCTGCTAGAAATTCAGCTGCCCAAGAATTGTGGAGAGACTACTTCAATAGAAATGGTATTTTGTACCAGAAGGCTGAGATAGTAGCAAACATAATAAACTTCCTCCTTTGAGAAAAGTTTGACAAGGGTAGTTAACAATCTTGCTAAATCAGGGAACACTTGCAACCACAATATGTAGTGTCTCAACCTAAATGGTCTTATATTTTAATAGCATGTTAAGTCTGGAGGGAATCTTAAATATTGTCTTTCAGTAACTCCTCATTTAATAGGCAAGGAAACTCTGGATAGATGAGATCAAGGAGTCTCTCTTCAAATAGAGAAAGAAGTGATATAAATTGAATCCATTCTGGGTTATTAACGGTGATGTAAACTGATAAAATTCAGGTGAGCATTTGGGAACTGCTTCAAATACCCTATTGAGACTTTTCTAAATACAACCCAAATCTTGGCAGCTCTGTAAACAAGCTGATTCAGGAAACTGTGTCTCTAAAGGGAGCTTAGCTCACTTGATCCTATCATGCAAAACACAGAAAACATCTGGGTCTTAATCCATTATTAGAAAAATCTGCATTATGTATGTTTCTGAACAAAGGCTATATTAGGTCTTAAACAGAATTATTTAGTGCCAAACTAGGCACTAAAAAAGAAAAGAAGAAAAAAATGAGTTTAAAAAAACCTGCTATGAATTTTAATACCAAGCTTCAGAGAAAAAAATTATAATTATTTAAATAAATTTATATTACTGATATTTTAAGCTTTTATATAAAATTCCACAAACATATGTAAAGGGAAATCCATATATGTAGGTCTTTTTTAAAGTTAAAAGTCTCAATAAAAATAAAAATAGATTTTAGTTCACAAGCTCCAGAATCCTCAGATTTTTTGATTCCAGTTTAATTATGGTACAACTATTTTTAAATCTGGAAAACATTTTTACTTATGTCATATAAAAAATGTCATGAATTTAGCCTAAAAGTTTTCCAGGAAACTAAACAATAGCAACATCTTACCTAATATTCCTTAAAAGGCTACTTCAACTTCTTTTGACTACAAAGTAATATCAAGAGAGTAAATTTCACCAATCAAGTGGAATTCTGAATTCACAGAAGAGTGGTTTGAACTTAGAAATGAGGCGAGTGAGGAAATGCTTTAGCAACTCCTGCCACTGGCAGCTTTTATCCTGTCAGTATCTCTACTGCCTACTCAGATAATACGTCTTCTATTTGCCCATGCCCAAGAAATCTGACAACTGCAGTTAAGGAGAGAGTGATATTTGGGATAACCCTTTCCAATTTCAGAGCAATATTATTTGAATAGTACAAGTACAGAGAGATCGTTCTATACATTTATTTTTCTGCTCTTGAGCTAACTAAAAACCCTGGGCTGAAAAATTAAATCCTGCATACACTTAACCAGCAGGTTTCTATGCATAATGTTGAGATATCGCTGTTGCTAGCCACAATGATGGTCAAATTTAGTAAAATATTTCATAGTATATTTTCACAGTTTAATATGCATGATAGGCAAGCCAAATTTAGTTACTGGTTAATGATATTTACTACATGGTTACCATTTAGTAAACTTTGGAAACAAGATGAAATGTAATCTCAAACTATAGATAAAGCTTTTTGGTCCAGCTAAAAGGAACTGTTATCTGTTTCACAAAATACTGAAATAATATTAATATGAATGAAATAAAATGAATATGAATCAAATGATATCAGATTTATACTAGGACCCAAATCCATGACAAAATGAAAATGGAAATGTGATACTGAATTATCTAACCTGTTATTTTTTTGCAAAGGTTCAAAGTCCTGCTGTGTCAGAACTACCAGAATTTTTGTTAACAAATGACATTCCCTGGGATACACCCAAGATGTATTATGTTGAACCTCCTGATGGGACACAGGGAGTGTGTTTTCAAAAGCAGTACAGAGAGCTTGGTGTGTAGTCAAATGTGAACAGAACAGAATGCATCAAAAATAGTATGGAGAAACTATGATGAATTATTTTTTATTAAATCATGACTTCGTAGAATAGAAATATAAAAATGAAAATAGGTAATTGTAAATGAATTGATGAGTCCTAATTTACCTCTAAAGTTATCTGCTCAAAATTGGAAGTTTTACAGATGTGACATGCCATTATTAGACATGAGATGTGTAGGTGTATGGACATGCATCTTACCATGTCTATCTCTCCTAGAAGCCTCTTCCCTTTGTTATTGCTTCAAAACTTTTCAATACAATTTCAATCAATGACACAAAAAGTTACCCAGTTTTCTGTTGCAATAATATCTTTAATGGATTCATTGCTCTCGGGTTATTCTGTGCTTCAACCTTGAGTAATTAACAAAACCTCTCTGCCTTAATTGCTAATCCTTCCCTTGACGGCAGTATATGACATTTTTAATTAATTGCTTCAGCAGTCTCATTTCTATTCACACCAAGGCCTTCCATTTCCTTCACTACTTCCTTCCTGATTTATTAATTATTTTTGCTACAACTGTACTTAGACCCAATTCCTTCAATCATGAAGAAATATGATACAAGGTCAAAAACTTCTTAAATCTGTTATGAGAGAAACATAAGATATTTCTTTTGAAAAGATGGGTGAGGACAACCAAGAAGTAAAATACTGAAAGTGGAACAAATCTTCAAATTGCATCTACCAATAACTAGTCTCTTTGTTAGCATTCTCTTGGTTTTTCATTCAGTTTAAATGGTTAAGTTTTAGAATGAAACGGTTAGATTAATTTGTTTGCATGTCTCAGATTAACCAAATAATTGCCAACATTGAATCTCATTGCATTGTGTATAACCAGTGTTTATGGATAAATGATAATTTTACTCATAATGGCCATTTCCAGTTAGTGAAAGGACAGTTTTTCATCAATGCTTAACTTTTATATACTGTGCTTACTTCTTCATGATATTCTTGACCACAAGAATTGAGATGGTCTGCATTTCTTTATGGATTAATTTACTAACTGTTAGATTGAAGTGATTGTTTTCAGATCACATTCCTTAACACTTCTTATATCTTCAATGTTCAGGCCTCATAAGGACCATTGATTAAGGGATACTATGCCTACCTACTCTCTTACTATTTATAAGTTTATATTGAACATTCTTCCAGAGACAACTTAAAAGTAAAACTTAAAAATAAAAACAAGAATGTAAGTGAAAAGGACCAGGGAAGAAGAAGATTGTAGAAACCTAGCACGAGTTGTTTAGTTGAGATTCTCACTGGATTTTGATACGATCCCCTAAACATGTTGAATTTCACAATTTTTATTCTCCTTTTAAGGCTAAGAAAATCATGTCTCTCCTATGTTGAAAACTTTCTGGTGGTTTTCTATCCTATTTAGATTAAAATAGAAAGTTTGTATGTTTAAGACCTGCATCATTTAATATAGTAACTCACCACAAATGTCTATGTACATTTCAATCAGTTAAAATTTAATTCAGCTAAAGATTCAGTTTCTCATTTTGAATGTTCCCAGCACAAAGAAATGTAAATGACAGATATGCCAATTAACTGATCTGATCATTACACACTGTATATATACATTGAAATATCACACTGTACCTCATAGATATGTATAATTAGCATCAAGAAAGAATAAAAAAATACAAGTAAAACTAGTTTCTTAGTTACCCTAGCCATATTTCAGATGCTTATTAGCCACACATGGTGAGTCTACTGTTTGGGGCAGTATATGTTTACACTGTGGCAGGAAAATCTATTTGGCAAAACTGATCCACAAGTCTCTGCACGATCTGACTTTTTTCTTCCTCTCTGACTTCACCGTTGCTCTTTCAGGTCAAGCAACAGCCAGACCCTTGCTTTCAGGCACTCTAAACCATCCTACCTCAGGGCCCCCACACTTGCTGTTCCAACCACCTGAAACCCTAGTGCTCTAGATGTTCATGCCTCACTTCTGGTTTCTACTTAAATTGTCCTTGCAGAGGACTGATCTAAACGTTATCTGCACCATTCTTTGTGCTCTTACCTGGCCTTTTTGCTGTTTTCAACATTTGTCACTGCATACTATAGTCAAGTTTTATATTCTGTCTGCCTCAGTAAAATGTCATTTCTTAATTCACTTCTATAGGCCTAAATAAAGGCTAAATAAAGGCTTGTTTACTCCAGTGGTTTTCCATAGGGGCAGGGGCACATCTGTCTTCCCCAGGGGACATCTGGCAATGTTTATGGAAACTTTACATTGTCATAACTGGGAGGATGCTAGCGTCACCTAGTGTGTGGACATCAGGGAGGTTACTAAACATTCTACAATAACACACACACACACACACACCCAACAAGGAATTAACGCCAAGGCTAGGAAACCTTCGTTTACCTGTACTGTCCACTGAGAAGATATAACAAACTAATCTAGAGGGGCAAAACTAAATTATAAGAGGAATATTTTATGTTGTCTCATAAAACAAGTAATGCTTTGTCCTTGTTCACTTACTTTTAAGGCAAATGGAATTAAAAAGATACCCCGACTGATCTTTGTAAGTAACTCCTTTCTCATCTGACATGAATTGTGTATTTTTGTCTGTATAAAACTACCATTTCATTAAACTCTTCAAAAATGCCCTCTTTTCATCTTTGTGATAATCCCATTGCCCCAACCAACTTTTCTCGGATACATTTTATGGCATTGTTTTTAATTTTGTGCGACAAAATTTGTTACTCTTCTTAATTTCAAATATGAAATGAGCTAAATTTTAAGAGAGTTGGCAAGGGGTCGTGAAAAGGGTGCTGGTTAATAGAAGACCTGTGTTGAAATGAGGTGGGTTTCTCTGATTGTCTTACACGCCTTGAGCATGGTGTGGAATTTAAATGAGATGTGAGAGTGTTTCTCACAGATCTCTGCACAATAAAAATCAGCACCCATCCACACCACCTTCCTTCCTTCCCACCACTACTCTATGAATTACACGAAACTATGACACCTTGAAAAACGTCCTTAGTGAGCTTCACCCAAAATGAGATTAGATGTCAATTTCAGTGCATAATTGAAATCCAAATTATGATGGTTCTAAAAATTCTCTGGGAACTGCAACTTCAGAAGCAAAGTCTGACTAGTAGTTCCTTCTGTGGCTGAGAGCAAAGCTTCTAAGCATTAACAGTGACTTAGCTCTTCAGAGCAGGTGGCATCATTATCTTAAAATGTGTCAAATTACACTAATTACCAAAAAGAGCAATGTAAGCTATATTGTAAAACAACAGGAACGTCTTCCTCCTGAAAAGATCACTGGGGAAGCGCATCTGACTTACAGCTACTAAGACACCTGATCATTCAGAAGTTGTCAAGCATTTTGATAATGTGGCTTTTTCCTTCTTCCCATCTCTTTGCCTTTATAGAAAATTATAAAGGACGTAGTTCAGTAGGTCGTTGCGATAATTTGCTTAAATTAATTTAAAGGAAACAGAATATTGGATCCTGAATACAAATGAGATACAGTTTGCCAATGTCGTCATCCCCCAGCCCATAGTGAGCTATGTCCCTCTTTCGTCCCTTCCTCCTTTCCCCGTCTCTTTTTATCCTTTTCAAAGAAATGACAACAGACCACATTTAAAGGGCTATTTTTTTAAACTGCAGAAGACTGAAAAAGCAAGAGCTTTTCAGAGGCAGAAAGCAACCAGGGGTGAACTTTGAAAGGAAAGAATGATGATGAGCACAGCTTCATCTGTCTGAGAAGAAACCATAAAACTCAATATCTAACTTGGCAGCTGGTATCCCTATAGAAAAAAACAATCTTGCCCCATAATTGTATTTCCTTCTCTTATCATCTCCTGGCAATTTGTCTACTGGAAGGGAATCATGGGGCCTAAAATAACTTAATCCCTAAATGACTTTATCATTAGAATCCCATCTGACCCAAGATTGGAAAATCCCCCTCACAGAATTGTGATACAATCTGTAATTGGACTTTTAAATACTACTCTGAGAAGAGCAATGAAGAAAGGGGTTCCCAATTTAATTTACCTGTAAATTTTATGAGATCAGGTATTTTTGCCTTATTCATACATTAAGTAGCATCTGTTAACTTAGAGTTACCTGTACACTATCATAAAACAAAATTTAATTAACTATTTTGTACACTCTCTTTTGTTTATTACCACAATAAACAGATAATAGAGATTTCACTGAAAAAGGAAAGAAATAAATGCAAGCTGCTAAGTTTTGTTTTGGAGTCAGTGCAATTTAAGCTCAATAGAATTATATGGTTACAGCACTCAGCAAGGAAGAGACTGACCCTACTCTAGGTAATACAAAAAAGGTTGAACCTTTTATAGTTTTATGTGTAACATACTTTACTTAATAATGCAAGGACATAAGGTAGTAGATAAAGGAAGAAAGAAAAAGGTTAATGATACTCATTTTATGGAATATATATTATAAAAAAGAATAAATCTGGTACAGGCTTGGTGGCTCACTACTGTAATCCCAGCCACTTGGTGTTATTGAGAGGGAAGAATCACAGTTGGAAGTTATTCTGGGCAAAAATGTGAGACTCTGCCGGAAAAAGAATTAAATTTTAAAAAGGCTGGTAGAGTAGCTCAAGAGAGCCTGCCTAGCAAACTAAGGCCCTAAATTCAAACTCCAGTTGTACCAACCAATCCCCCCACAAATTCAATGTATGGAATGTACAGAATATATGAAAGGAATAAATTAAATGACATATAGCAATTTCTTTCTAATGCCTTTATTTTAGTATATATCTTTTCTAACCTTGTATGATCAAACTATTCCTCATGATGCAGAGCTAATTTTTAAAAATACCTCTGAATCACATTAAAAAATCAGTATTCATTCCATGGATCTAAAAAGAATAGGCTTCTATTCACAGTTATATTAAAAGAGAGTTTTCTTTTAATTACTCCCCAGTCTTCAATACAAAACTGCTAAGGGTTCTCAATTGAGTTTTCTGCAGTTTTCATAGAAGTATGTTTTTAGATTGTTTTCATTTTAGGAAAAATGATCTGCTTTGTTTTCTTGAGCTGACTAATGTTTATTGTTATAAAATTAAACATGCACACATTACTATATACAAATACAAAACTATGAAGTATTGATTTTTGATAAAGAAATCCCATAAAATGCGTTGTACATTGTTCACAATACATTTAATAATGTCAAGCTATTAAATGTAGCATGCATGTGTGTTTAGAATTCTCAACACTATTTTTTTTTCACATCCAAATTAGGTCTTGGTAAGTCAAAATGATGGCAAAGACTGTATCTGGATAACACTAGTACATAGATTTATTATGTTTATAATTTGGGTTGGGTGTGGTGGTTCACATCTGTAATCCCAGCTACTTGGGAGGCAGAGATTTGGAGGTTTCAGCTATGGAAAATGTTAGCAAGAGAGGTCCCCATCTCAACCACGGAGGTGGTGTGGTGATATGCACCTGTAATCATAGCTATGCTGGGGACATGGCTAGGAAGACCACTGACCTAAGCCTGTCCTGGGAAAAAAGTGCTTAACTTTATCTGAAAAATAAAGCCAAAAAAGGGCTAGGGCAAAGTCACAAGTGTTAGAACACCTGTCTAGCAAGCATGAGGCCCTGAGTTCAAATGCTAGTACTACAAAAAATATTTTTATTATAAAACAAATTTCTTAAATCAAATGTCAATCTTTAATTTTTTTCTTTTGAATACTTATTTTCCATAATATTTATATCAGTTATGACTAAGGGCTCCAGTAGTCTTGACACAACTTGGTGTCCTTAATCAAAGGTTTGAACTACAAAGCATTTCTTTAGAACTGATATTATTTCCAGAGAGGATTTATGTTCAATAAATTATGTTATATGCCTAATAGAATACCTTGAATTCAATAAAATTTAGCTATTATGATTATTATTTGTACAATAGGAATAAAATATGATGTGTATTTCATGGCTGGCTTCCTGAGGGGGTTCACTTCCACATACGTAAAAACAACAATGCTAAGAAAAATGGCTAGAGAAAAGTACTGGTGATGTTTACATGGTGAGTGATGGTTAAGCTTCTTCCTACCTTTCTTTATTGTTCAATTCTCAACAAAAAGTGCGTAAGCATTTGTGACTAAAAAAAATCAAATTTTTTTCATTTTGAATTAGTTTTTATTTGGAAAGTAGTAAGTGACCCTGATGAGCCTACCATTAAAACAATGGGGCTATTTTTTTGTTTTTTTGTCTTTTTTCTTTAAATCATGAAAGTCTAGTTATTCTACAAAGGTTCTTTGACCCTGGGACTGTACTCATATTTTTTCTTTATTCTTTTATTTTTATTCTCAACTTTTTTCTTTTTTAAAAATGTAATTATTAGTTTAATATAGCTGTACTGGGGGTACATTGTGACATTTACAAAAGTACTTACAATATATTTTAGTTAAATTCATCCCCTCCATCATTCTCCTTTATCACCCCTTCTACCTTCTTTGAACAGTTTCAACTGGTCTCATTGTTCCATTTTCAAACACAAGTACATAGTACTTTTATCATATTTAACCTCCTTCACCTTTTTCTTATGCCCTCTGCCCTCCCACTGGTAACAACCCTCCCACATACATAGGACTTGTTTTACCTTCCTGTCCTTCATTTTTTAAAAAAGACATTTTTGTTTGTTTATGATGGCTATACAGGGAGTTTCATTGTGACATTTCCATATATATATATGTATATATATATATATATATATACATATATATATATATGTATATATATATATATATATATATACATATATATATAATCAATTTAAAATTGTAATAGCCTTTAAATTTTGTTGAACTTCTTTAGCAGTTCTGAAGGACATATTCCACAAACAACCAGAACTACCCATGTGGAATGGATGCCACAGAGAAGTCTTGGTACCACTGGCTGTGAAATGTGAGACTGAATCCTAACTTATGCCCTTGAATAGTCTGAGAGCAGAAGGAAAATTAATGAAGTGTGTTTTATGTTTTCTGTAACATGTCAACTAGTATTTGAGGAAGGAGCCAGCCTTCTGCATCTGGGCTTCAAATAAGGGACCATATTCAATGCCCATGACTTTTCACCAGGAAAATGCAAAGAATGCAGACACAAAATTCCCAAATACAGGCAAGTAGAACTACTACTTTAATGAAAACTTTAAAAACAAGCCTAGGGCTGGAGGTGTGGCTGAAGTGGGAGAACGCCAGCCTAAACAAGCACGAAGCTCTGAGTTCAAACTCCAGTACTTCAAAAATAAACAACAACAACAACAAACAAGCCTAGAGGTCATACTTTCCAGGAAGCATGTCTAAAATTTAAATCTGGAAACTTATTAAAAAGAACACAAATAAACCACAAGAAGTAGACTGGCTTAACCAGAAGCTGAACTCTAAGTTGTATAAAAGTAGCTTAAAAAATACATAATGTGTGCTCTATTTTCTATGCACTTACTGAAAAAAATCAGCCAAAGCTTTTTCCATCAAATTCTTTTTTCTTTTGAGAGTGAGAGAGAGAGACTCACAAACAAATCCTGAAATCTAAAAATCTGAATTGGGATTATTACAGTCATTTTGATCTTGCAATTGCAGCTATTTCACTGAATGCTTTTATTTCCTCCTTGCACTGCACTTATCATAGATGCTTTCTACATGTAAACATGGCTGCTTTATTTCCATTATTTTATAACTTTTATCTAGCACCAACATAGAATGTAAACATAAATACGGTACATCCATCTGAAGGAAGGGATCAGGGAGACAACACAAATAGCAGCAATCCATGTGTGAAAGTGTTGGGAGAAAGAAGACACGAAGGGCTGTGAGGATCCTGGGAGGACTGTATTTTCTTCCCTAGCCAATCCCTACACAAATGCTTTGCAGATAGATGAGTTGGCACCATGAACCCTTGGGGACGGTGACCATACCTCACACATCTTTGTATCTTTTTCTGCTAGGTAAATGGTTAAAGTATGCTTGTTTAATAACATTGTATGCAGACTAATGGAGCTATCTTTTTCTGGGTTCAAATTCTACCTTTGTCAAGTTAGAGAATGAATTACTGGATTTTAATGAAGATTGACAGAAAACTTGATTTTCTCCAAAATGATTGTGTGTGTGTGAGTGTGTGTTAATTCTGATGTCATGCTTTCAGTAAAACAAGAAAATAAGTTTTCTATTGAGGACTCCTTCTGTGGGAGACACATTCATAATTGCCTCACATAATGAGTTCTTCTTTAAAAATGATCATCATCCTAGTTACTAAAAACTAGAACCAATGTCTCTGATATCTAGTTATATGGAGTTGTTCCTTAAGTGTTTTCATGAACTTCTGTGCACTGACTCATGAATTAGGTAATTCAGGAACTAGAATTACAGAGTAGGAGTGGCCCTTAGACAATGCTGTATGTTAATTTTCACTACTGGAGAGGAAGCTAAGCTGTAGAGTGGACCCAAGACAGAATAATGGAAAGAAATGATGGAAGAGATATGAAACTAATTTTCTGGACTTTTAAGACATAATAGGCACACCAGAAACAAAAAGGCAATTGCAGACTCAATATGTGAAATTATAGAAAGGTATAATAGGATGTTTGAGTTTAAATTTACGGAAAAATAAATGATGGCTAATAGAGATTTGGGCCACAACAAATAGGCATCACTAATTTGAGGAAAAGAAAATTCCTTTCCATAAAAAGCAAGAAAGTAAGTGCTGTTACAAGACCAACATGCAATATACAATGTTTCTGTCCTTAATTCTAGCCTATTAATTTTATTCTAATGTGCCAAATTCATTCCCAAGAAAATGTGGCCAAGTTATACTATGAAGAAGAATGACTCTGATGAGTGGTTAGATATAGCTTTTAAATTTTTATGCCAATGCTTACTGCTATCTCTAATGTTTAAGTTAACTTCCTATTAAGTAGGTGTCAGATCTGTGCTATGAATAGTTTTACATATCTACACCTATCTCTCTGTATATGTGAATGTTTAAGATCCTACACCCATCTTTCAGGAACTTCTAATTTAAAATCGATGAGATTCACACAGAGCTCTTATCCCAAAATGACCTTTAATTTGGTTGTTTAATTCATCCTTGAGTATGCCTGGTTGGGTTATCATGCATGAATGAACAATACAGAAAACTCTTGCTTGTTTCTGTCTTAGAAGAAGCAATGTACACGAGAGCAGCCAAAGCCAGGGTTGATTCCAGAAGTGACAATGCTCTCTATAATAAATTTCTGGTCTTGACCTTGACCCATGAAGTAAATGATACTTCCAAGGACTCAAACAGAAAGCTGATGAATTTTTATCATTTTTCTGAAATACTGTATTTAGTTGTAAAGTATTATTCTAAAATGTTTATATTTATTAATTTAGCTAATTTATTGTCATAATGTTCATTGTCAAATACTCATTTTCAAATGTACATTGTTTGAACATTTTTAATAAATAGAATTATTTTTCCATTTATGTTTGGGGCCATTTTCTTTATTAATAAGCACATTTAGTTCCATAGGAATTCTGAAAAAAACAGAATTGATGAATTATAAAGCCAAATATTTAACTCAAAATTTTATTACTAATTTTTTTGTAAAATGAGTAATATTCATTAATGTGTCAAATTTGTATATGAAGTTTTATTTACACAATGAAATTTTATAGTATTTTAACTTCCATAAAGGATTTTCTCTAACAGGAAAATTGCTGTATTATGACAAAAGGAAAAAAGATCTGTTCATGAATTTAGTCTAATTTTTTTTGACATTTGGAAGAAGGAATATGAGAGACCCTACATGCTACTATATTTTAGACTTATGAATGGCTTGAAATGGCTGTTTACCCCAGATGGAAATATCTTTTATGATTTTTTTTCTCTGCTGATTTGGGAAGGAATATTTTCCTTGCATAACATCTAGGCTATGAAACAATACTGACCTAATGGCTGAGTTAAATCTAAGATGCCTTTGTAAGCTGCTCTCCCTTTTACACTCCTAAAATGTATTTTAGAGCTGTGTTCTGCTCAAGCTATGTGAAAAGTTGCCATTTTAATTACAGAAAAATTAAAAAACTCTTCTACTTGATTGGGGACTATTTTTCAAGGCTTAATTCAAAACACTGCATATATGACCTACTAATTTACTGTCAAACTGAGGACGTGACTTCTATAAGTCATGTTAGTTGAGTCACAGCTTTTGAATGTTTATTTTCTGTATATTTCACACTTAATTTTATTGCTTTCTGAAAAATTGTTGAAATGTCCACTTAATTTAAATATGGTATTCCTATATAAGTTTCCTTGTGTTTTTCAACTAAAACTTAAATTCTCTATTGAGAGGGATTATTATAAAGTTTTGTTTGAACAAAAGGAGAAGATACCTAAAAATTTGATAATGAATGAATGAGTGTTTATTTTTATTATACATGACTTGGATAAGTGCCTCGCAGAAATATTGAGATTCAAATAAAGAGACCAGAATTCAAAGTTTAAAAAAAATTAAGATGAAGAAAGAGGAGACAGGGTGAGTGGATTTCAGATATGCTGAAGGGGTCTATTTCTTATTCTGTTCTGTGTTTCTCAGATTTTATTTTAGCACCCACAGTTTGGAAATCAGATAAACATTCCTGGGAGTGTGGCCAGAAAATAAATTGGATTTCAGTGACTTATATTTATTATGGTTGTATAGTGTGTCATGCACTGTATGGAACATATATATTACAGTAGGATGTCTTTTCCCTTCAAACTCAGTCTTCTGATCCCTCACCCATTTACCATATGCCTCATATGAATAAAACAAAACATACGTATTAGATTTCATATTATGTTATTATATCTATACACTATGTTATGATTAGTTTTATTATTGTAATTTTCCCTCATTTGGTAACTCTGTGTTAACCTTACTATTTAATGGGCTGGAACCCCTTTGGCCAGTGTGTAGCTCATGTGAGAACATTCTTAATATTCTTAGCACTGGGAGTCTAGTTCTGCTTTATCACTAATCTCTTGTAACAGATAATTACCAAGGAGAAGTAACTGACAACCTGTGCCTTGGTTGGTTATTAGGGTCTGTTTTTCTGACTTGACAATGTTATCATGAATATAAACTCTGATATAAAGCAAAACATGATTTTCTTAAGTACAAAACTCAGGTTAGAGACAATGCCTATATTTGTGGCTATGCAGCCATTTCCAAAGTTGCCTTACATGTGGTCTGTTTTTAGAAGAAGAGAAGTGCTTCTGCTGGCTGGGGACCTTGTTCATTCTAACATGAGAGTGGCGACTGCTCTGAGAAAAAGCACTGAGATTCACAGAAAGCTTGAAGAACAACATTAAATATTCCCAGGAAGCCTGGCATCCAGCCCTGCCTGTCTTACTCAGTTGCTAGGCTTCTCAAAGGGCTCCCCCTACCTCTAGGATGGCTCTCTAAGGTTGTTGCATATTTCAGTTTGCTCTAGCTTCCTTTGTGATCCAGAAGAGTAGGGCTAGTTTTGCGGCCACTCTGTTAACGGCATTTTTGGAGACACAGAGAACAGTATAACTATACTTCACTGTCAGATGTTAACAGTCAACATTCATCTAGCTTTATGTATTGGAGTCTATTTTTAATTGTGTGCATAAAGGAGTGGGAAGTGAGAGGGAAAAAGTGACAGTGTTTTCCATACTAAGTGGGGTATCATCTGACAGACTGCGATTGAGGCCATGGAATGGATCAAATACGTTATTTAGGGCGGTATGAGGCCACGGTTAGGAATAAAGTCAACAATTTGAACTCCACGTTTCTGGGATTTTTAGGTTCATTCTTATAATGATGCTTACTTAAGGAATCCATGAATAATCACATGAATATTCCTCCCATTTGATCAGATATTTCTGTTTTCCAGTAAATCAATGTTGTCTAAAAGCTTTCACTTCCCCAAGATATTACTCAGCTTGCTACAAAAGGAGCTCTTGGCTGTGGTTAGAGTTGTAGTTTCTGGTCTCTATGTTTGATTTATGAGGTCATCTTATTTTAAATCTTCAAATAAGCAATTCCAGTGAATTAAGGTAGAAGTGCAGCTTTAGGTTGTAGTTGTCAATTTTTATCATCAGTCTCCTCCTTCAATATTCTCTAAATGGATACAACACAGGCAGTTTATAAAGGACCTGCATCTAGTACAACTGTTTATGAGAATAACTATTTTCCTTGGGATTGAGGAAATCAGATAGATGAAAGGAAATATAAATACTTCCCACCAAAACTAACCTACTTGATTAGTTTGAGGGAATAATTTCCATTAGGATCATCTTATAAAATTTTAAATAGGAAGTGGGAAGAGGTAGGCTCTGTTTCCATGAGATACTTTTTATTAATCAACTAGCATTCACTCTCAGTAACATAAGGGAATTTCTTAAGCAGAGAATCCAGTATTAAAATCTGGCAACAAATCTGCACTATCACTGTCAAGAGAAGGAAATTCAGTGAAGACCGGAATGAATTAGTGTACACTTTGAGTTTTTGGCTTGGGATACTAGGAGATTTAACAAATTTGTGCAAGGTCACACAGGTAGGGAGTGCCATGACTTGGATTAATACCTCGGACCCAAATTTTCCCATTGTGTTTGAAAAGCAGAAGGACAATTGGAAGACCATCTTCTCAGTAAAATAATTCCATGACAATATTTCACTTTTAATAATGTAATTCATGAATTTGAATAGCAGATAATTATCATTTCACATAAGCAAATTATATAATTAACTGATGAAAGAAAAATCCAAGGTAACACAGCACAATAGTATAAGTACAAAAAAGTAGAGGAAACAAAATATTGGTCTAAAGTTATGGTAAAAGTGGATCAACAGTTCCTCCCTTCCCAAAAAAACCTAACTTTATTTGATAAACTATAGATACCATTTATTGAAATTATCTTTTTATAATATTAAACACTAATTTGATTAAATTTTAGTTTGGAAGGATAAAATTATAGTATCAGTGAAAGATCATTTAGTCGTTTTATGATGGGAAAACTGAGACCCACAGAGAATAAGCTGTTTTCCCCAGGACATACTCTAGTTAGGTCAGAAACAGGCCTGGGACCCAATCCTTCTGCCTGATCATCCATATCCCCCCCTTTTTTTTTTTTGGTTCCTTACACCTGATATTTTAAAAAATCAGACAGGAGTTGAATAGATTACTGGGGAATAATAGATTTTTAAAGGGAATAGTACATTCTCATAATAGTTTAATTTTATCCCAGATAAAAGGCTTACTTTATATTGGTCTATGGGAATCTTCAGAAGTTTAAATCAAACCAAGAAGATTAATTAAGGCTAATTAAAAGAAGAATTAGTTCCATGGCTCATTTTTAATCCAGTATGTATAATACTCTTCCCTTATCTGCAGTCTTGCTTTCTTTAGTTTCAGTTACTTGTAGTCAGCCATGATCTGAAATACTAAATGGAAATTCCAGAATCAAACAATGTATGAGTTTTGAGTTTCTCTCCATTGTGAGTAGTATGACAAAGTCTTGTGCCATCTCACTCTGTTCTACCTGTCATGTGCATGCTGAATTACACCTCCTGCCCATCAGTCACTAAGAACCAAGTCACTAAGTTATCTGATCAACTCACAGGATCACAGGGCTTGTGTTCAAGTAACCCTTACGTAGCAGCCAAATGCAATGTCACAAATGCTTGTGTCAGTCACATCATTTTCATCACTTCATCTCCTCATGAAGGTATTGTATAGTCTCACATCATAACAAGAAGCTGGGGAGTATAAAAGACACTCTAAGAGAACGAGAGAGAGAGAGACAAGGTTTACACAAAAACATAGCTTTTATTATTTTACTATTGTTGTATTTGTTCTATTATATCATTAGTTATTATGGTGGATCTCTTGTTGTACCTTAATTTATGAATTAAACTTTATCTTAGCTATGTGTAGGAAAGAAAGAGATAGCATATGTAGATTTTGTTAATACCTCTGGCTTCAAGAATACTCTGGCAGTCTTTGAATTTATCCCCTGTGGATAAGGGATATTGTTCATCCACCATGACCAGGCTCTGCTCTGGGCTCCAGAGTTAAAAAGATAAAAAGACAGAGCTCTGTCGCGGCTCAGGGTGCTCCGAGAACATGGGGGATGGTTTCTAACAGGTCCCGCAGGCTCAGGGAAGACTGCTTGCAGGAAACATGCTTAACTGGAGGTTGAAGGATAAGCAGGGTTAGCCAGGGAGTGAGTTAGTGGGTGTTCAAAGCCCAGTCCAACTTAGAGAAGTAGACAAAATCTAGTAAGTGCTAATGGGGACATTAAAGAGGATGCTAGAAGCTGACCTCTAAAATATTAATTTTGACAAAATTGGCTATGAAAAAACCCCTGATTTTTATTTTGGTACTTTTAATTTCACATTGGGCTAACCGATCAATACTATCACATTCTGATTTTTATAATGCTAACTCTTGGTCATTCCATTTCTAAGTTAATTGACAGTTTAAAATGAATTTTAAGAAATTAGGAGGCAGTGGTTTCATTTAAAATAGAATTTAATATACATTGAGATAGGTAAGATCTATGCATATTTCCTCCACAGTAATCTTGGGCCTGCTATTTAGAAGTAGTTGTCTTTTGACAATGCTTTTGTTTCTCTTTTCCCACATAAAATTGATGTTTAAGAGCATAAAAAACTAAGAGATCTCTTCCAGATAAAGAGTGAGCAATTTTTCAATAGTAAAATCAGGCATTTAAAAGACCAGTTCAATAGAGGTTAAAACATGAAATATTTGGTTAACCATTGATTGGATCTGGAATGTTCTTGAAAGGGATATGTGTCAAAGTCTTGATCCCTAGCTTGGCACTATTGGGAAGTGGTGGAAATTGGGAAGAGGTGGGGCCTATTGAGAGGTCTTCAGGTCATTGGAGGCATGTTGTCAAACAGGATTGTGGGACCCTGGCTCCCCTTCCTCTTTTGCATCCTGGCCATGAAGTGAGCAGCTCTGTTCTGCCACATGTTCCCCATCATGACCTATAGAACCTACAGCAATGGAGTCAACAGACCATGGCCTGAAACCTTCACAACTGTGAGCCAGTTGATTATCTCAGGTATTTTGTCATAGTAACAGAACACTGAGTAACACAAACACCATATTACTAAATATTTTAGATAGCAAATCATACATAATATATAAAATTAAAATATTTATATAAGGACCTTTTGTTTTAGCTTAGTTTATACATTGGAGCCCAAGGCTCTGCTTCTGTACATGCAGCACAAAGCAACTCTACACTGAGCTTCAGAGCTCTGGTTAAGCCCATAGTTTTAACATTGTGCTGACTTCCTGGGAATTTCTGATTCTAGGGAGGTGTTCTGCACAAAGAGATGGATATTTGGTGGCTGTTCTCTACTCTACTAGGCAAGTACACCCCATCACACTCAAAGGTACTCTCAAAGTATTAAATATACAGTGTTGAGTGCAAGAAATTGAAAGCTATGTGGATTTAGCATCTATTTTGAATAAATGACAGAAGGACTACATCAGACATTTCTATATTCCAAGGCTTCTGCAATGTTCCAGAAAACTTTCAAAATCCTTTTGTCCCTGCTAGTTGAATCATTTTGCAGTAGCTGAGGTACTGATGTGGAGACGTGGCCTGAATTTGCTATGTGAGCTCAAGCAATAGAGTAAATATTTGAGGACCCAAATTCTAGTCCCCAGTTCCCAATTGACTTGACAGAAAAGTTTAGACGAGATGGTCAAACCCTGTGTACTGCACTCTCTTTATAAGCATAACAGAGATAAAACATCTATTCTTTGTCAATCTCACTGAAGCACTCTAAAGATTAACTTTTTAAGGCTCTCGTGAGAAGTGACTATTATCAGCAAAGATAACAGTGTTTTATCAATACTAAGAATCTGCTGAATTGGGGATAGGTTTGCAGGAAAGTATCTCTTTTCAGTATTTGGAGACAGAGAAAGAGAAATCCAGCAGGGTGGTTCCAAGAGTCATATTACTTGAAGAATTAGGAGAGGTTGATATTTGATTTCAGAAGAAAGATCAAGTATTTTGATGTTAGCTAATTTAAAATTTTTTATTTTCCATTATATGGTTAGTAGTCCATTCTGACCAAGCACAGACATGTTGTATCATACATGTATTATTAAGGGCCTGATAAAAATAGAAGCTTACAGCTGGAAGTATAAATTGATCACCTTCCATTCAAGCCTTAACAGACACATTTAATCTGGGTTTGAAAATATCTGGGGAAGCAGGCTAATTTTTTCACCTTTTGCCACTCACCTGCTCTGTCTCTCTGTCTCCCTTTCTCTCTGTCTCTCTCTCTGTCTCTCTCTCTCTCTCTCTCTCTCTCTCTCTCTCTCTCACACACACACACACACACACACACACACACACACACACACACATGGACAGATTAGATCCTTGGTAGAGCAGACCTCCTTCAGGAACATACATATGATTATGCAGATTGGCTGTGCAAATATTTCTGGATGAGGGGCACAGGTTAGGTCTGAAATCCAGTCTTCTACTCCACCTGCCAATTTGTGTTCTGGAATGTGGGATTGTGTCTTCTGGAAGGAGGTTGGTCCTTGTGTATTTGGTCTACCCACAGAGGTGTCTTTTTATAATTTATCCAGAGATGGCACATGTCATTGGCATTGTTATTTCCTCACTTCTATTAGAGACCTCTGCTTTGACATGTAATTTTTAAAATCTTTTCCCCCTATGTCTTATCAGGAAGAATTACTCCTCCATATCTCAGGCTGTGGGGAGTATTATGCGATGATCTCAGATTCAGACAGTCTCACAAAATAGGCAATAATGAATGACTATTATGAGGGCAGCTCCTTCCTTAGATTCTTGGATCTCTCTCTCTCTCTCTCTCTCTCTCTCTCTCTCTCTCTCTCTCTCTCTCTCCCCCTCTCTCTCTCTCTGTCATGTGTGTGTAACTGGGGAGTTAAGGGAGGGGGTATAAGCAAACGTTACAAGTGGGTATGAACAAATGACATCCTCCTAGGGCAGTTCCAACTATGATATTCTGTCATGGTCTTAGGGGTCTTAGGGGTCTTAGGAGTGTGTTAACATATTATCAAAATAAAAACTGACAACTATCTAAGGTGGTGAGGAAGTGTCTAGACCCTTGGGTGGATTCTAATTCCAAATTACTGTGGCCAGTTAGAGACCCATTAGAAAAATCTATGATATTTCTAAATCTGCAATCCCAGACTGTCCTCAGGCTTTAAAGAGGCTAAGCCCATTAAACTGTAGACTCCTTTCATAGTGGAGTGTTGGTTAATTACAGCAGCAATCTAATTATAAGGTTTCTCTGTAATTGATTCCCTTTCAAGTGTGTGGAAACTTCACTTGATAAGCATTTGCTCCTGAAACTCATGGGAATAGAACAGATCCTGGGATCCTGATCCTTCGATAGGGAGACCATCCTAACTGCTCTTTGCAGTCCTTGTTCTTAAAGGATGCTTCTGAGTATGTTTTTTAACTTTCTTAAGCATGTTAAAGCATGCAGTCCCATGTTAAGTACCTTCATATTGCTGAGCAACCATCCTCATCATCTGTGTCCAGAACATTTTTCATCTTGCAAAGCTAAAACTCTGTCCCTTCTAAACACTAATTCCCCATTTTCTCTCCTCCAGCCCTGACACCCACCATTCTGCTTTCCGTCTCTTTCATTTTGACTCTAGCTACTCAGCTATTAGTTGGTCTAGTATTTGTCCTTTTGTGACTGGTTTATTCCACTCAGCAGAATGTCCTCAAGGTTCATCCATGTGATAGCTGCATCACAATCTCCTTCCTTTTTGAGGTGAGCAACAGTCCATTACATGGATGGACCACAGTTTGCTTATCCATTCATCCATGTTTCCTCTGTTGGAAACGATGCTGCTGTGAACATGGGTGTACAAATGTCTTCAAAGCCCTGCTTTCAGTTCTTTTGGGTATACATCCAAAAGTAAAGTTGCCAGATCATACAGTAATTCTATTTTTAACTTTCAATTTTAAGAGGAACTACCACACCGTTTTCACAGCAGATGCATCATTTCACATTCCCAATAGCGCACAAGGGCTCCAATTTCTTCACATGTAGCAAAGTATTGGTTTTAACTCCCATTTTATAGAAGGGAAACTGACGCCAGGAGAAGCCAGGCCACTTTCTTCACACCATCTTGTCAGGAGGCAGCAGAGCCAGGGCTTAAACCCAGGCCCTGAATCCTCACAATGCTCCTACTCCCCAGCATTTTTCCCACTTTTCCAGGGTGCCATCCTGTGGCCTTGGTGCCTTCCAGCTGGGGCTGCACATTTTCAGGACCCTGGTTGAGCTCCAAGGCTGGGTGCTATAGTGATTAGGAGCCCCAGCTGCCTGGATGCCAGTTTACTTCTACCATATAGGACCACACTGATCTTCAGAGTCCTCAAGTCTGTGACATGAATGATGCAGTCTCTGAGAAATTGATGAGACAACTGATGTCAAGCTTTCAGTGTTGTGTTTCGCATGTGGCAACTGCTCAGTGAGTTATCTGGTCTAGTTTATGCTTCTTGCAGAAGGACAGCATGGGGCAATTCTGGAGTCCAGCAGGACCTCTGCAGTGGTGCCACTTGTTTGGGGGAAGCTAAGCCATAGCAGGGAGAGGGGCAGACTCAACTTCAGAGGAAGCAGTAGGCCTGTCACAGGGCAGAGGGGCTTATGGGAGGGTTCTGCAGGGGCATTATGGGCACACTTGCACCTCGGACAGACAGCCCATCTTGCAGGACAGGAGAAGAAGCCAGAGAGGAATCTCTGAGGCCTTCAGGAGGGACAGATTGGCACCAGAGCGAGGCTGGTGACAGCAGATGTGGAGACTGGCAGGTGATTTCAGATGCATCATCATAAGTGGAGCCGAGTGCCCAGCTGAGAGCATCACCACATATGGTGATAGAAGGTTAGGAGAGGAGGATGTTCTAAACTTGACCCTGGGATTCACTCCCAAGCCAGAGGGGTGGGCTGAGGAGTAGGTTCCTCAGCCACTTCGGGTAATTTTCACCAACTGGTGCACAACCATGTTCCTAGGTGTGAAGTGGTGGTTCCAGGTATGTGGAGACGCAGGACTGCATCCCTCATACCAAGTGCACGGCAGCCTAGTTATCCCCAAGCCCAGCTGCTGGTACCCACTGAAGAGGCCCTGCTGGCTCAGGAGGGAGATGTGCCCATTTCCTGCACTGCCCATCTCCTATGAGGTAGTTCACATGGCCCCCAAGAGGAGACTCTTTGCCAGATTTCTGCAGCATGTGGGCTCCTGCCTAAGAGACAGAGGAGTGTGATCTCAGTGCAGTCCCTGCAGTGGTCCTGGGCAAGCTCCAAACCTGCTGTGTCTTACGTCTCCTGTGGCTTCAGTCCATCATGATGGAGAGGGCAGTGACTGAGTGGAGCAGCTCACATCAGTCACCAGGAAGCAGAAAGAAAGAGAATGCTCACACTCCCTTCTGAGTATTTCACTCACTCACTCACTATCTCATTCTTTCATCTGTAGTCATTGCCACAGTTGGGCCTATAGTAGTTGGCGAGACTAATAAAAATAATGATGGTTCTATGTTAATTATGGTATTAGTGAAGTGTATTAAATGCTGAGGATACACAGAAGAAGACATCCTTCTGCTTTGCCAGGGGGTGGTGATGTGCAGAACAACACTGACTAAGGAAGCAACATTTGAGAGGAATAGTGAAGGAAGAGGAAATATTCAATGTTTGGAAGGTAGAGTTTTGGGTATGGGGGAAAAGAAAAATAAAAGTTCATCACTGTGAGAGAGCAAAAAAAAAAAAAAAATCACATCAGCCACTATGTGAACAACCTAATACAGCAGGCACTGCTGTGGTTAGCTTCTTCCACACATGACACATATGAAATATTTTGCTAGCTCCATAAAAATATGACAGCATCAACTGAGAAATCTGAGCTCCTTATATCTCCTGATGCCATCTAATCCTTACAAAGTCACCACAGTATGTGGATACCTTTATTATTTCCCCGTCATGGATGAAGAGAATGGGGTTAAAGAATGGGTGATTGGAGCAAGATCATATAGATACTATGTGGTGAAGCCAGAATGGGAAGTTGGGGATGTCTGATTTTGGAAGGGACGCTCATACCAATGTGTTTGTTGCCTTTTCAAATGTAAAGGATTATTAAGCCACGTATGACACATGTCAACAAAAGTCTCTCAGTATGTTTTTTTCCCTAAATTTTGAGAAAAGACAATTAGTTCAAGGAATCTGAGCCATCAAGACTTAGCTCCCAGTTTTCTCCTATGTGAAATGACAACGTTGTGCTAAAGACCTTTATACTTCCAAGATTCTATTTTAATTAAATCTCTCCCCAAGCTTAAGAACACTTTTTTTATCTTACATAAATCTTCCTAACAACTTATATAAGAGACTGCATATCAATATTAATGAATCAAAATGCACAGGGCATCTTGATTACAATCATCCTTCAGATGAATTTGTAACACTAATGTGCCCAGTTTTCTATATTAATTCCTGCATATGGAGGGAAAAGATGTTCTTATCTTTAAGGTGCATGATATGTATTTTAATTCCCTGATTAATTAGTGAATTCTTCACAGAGCTCTTTCCAGTTTTTCAAAAAGAATAGCAGTGAGCAAGAAATGGACATTGATGAATGATAGTGGGATCATTTTTCTCTTCTTTCCTGCATGATTTAATAAACCAACATACTCTAGTTTTGCCATGTTTGCCTGGAGGCCTGAACATAGGGGCAAGTAGTACTAAATAAGTACAGGCTTAAAGAGAATTATTTCCTTTTAACTCTTATCCCTTAAGACAGATTGGACTTGAGTCAAGTCAACATAGAGAGCTAGGTATTTATTTTATTTTCAAGGTAGTGAGCTTAGGTGTCTGTTTAACTTTCCAGCAATATCCATAACATATTGTAGTGGCCATCTAACTTTCAAAAAAAACCCAACAACTCCCAAATCTAAACTGTCTTTCTACATTTGTGAAATGGCCCATGTTTTGAATCTCAATGGAAAGCATACACACACTTTCACAGTCTATCTTGCAGCCAGGTGTAGATCTGTGGTGCAGCTCCACTAATCCACCATGCCTCCTCTCACTTTCACATAGGACATGGACACATAGAAGCAGCTGTGGTGCAGTCTGCCCTGGCAGTGAGGAGCAGCAGCTGAAGCTTCAAAATGAGGTTTCTGTGGTCAGCAACAGCAGTGGTATAGTGGTTAAACCAGTGTCCAAATTCGTGATGCTGGGGCTAAGCTCTGATGTTCCTTGTGACGGCAGCGTTGGGTTCACATTGGCCCAGAGTTTAATTTGGGCTATGCTCTTGCCTGGTCCTTCCATCCTTAGCCTAGTTTTAGGAGTCTGGTACTGCCCCCAATGGACTTATTTATTTTTATTTTTAATTTTTTGCAGTACTGGGGTTTGAATCCAGGGCCTACACCTTGAGCTACTCCACCAGCCCTTTTTTGTGATGTGTTTTTTTCAAGATAGGGTCTTATAAACTATTTGCCTGGGCTGGCTTCAAATCACAATCCTCATGATCTCTTCCCCCTGAGTAGCTAGGAATACAGGTGTGAGCCACCAGTGCCTGGCCCCAATGTACTTTTGATTTTACATTAAAAAAAAAAAAGCCTTTTTGTTTTGAGATAATCTCAAGGCTACAGAAAAATTGTGCTATATTTGCTTTATGAACATCACTTTCTCTTTTCTCCCTCCCTTATGTTCTCCCTCCATACAGACATTCTATTAATTATCATTTCCAAATCAATTGAGAAGAGGTTGCACACACCATGCCCTTTTACCCTTTCATACAGCAGTCCTAGGAACAGAGCTGTTCTTTCACACAGGCACAGTATGGTTATCCAATTCAGGAAATTTAATGCTGACACTGACATAATACAAACCTAATCTCCAGGCCATATTTGAGTTTTGTCAATTACATGAATCATTGGTGTCCCAGATAGCAATTTTCTTTCCAGTCCAAGACTTAGTCTAGGATCATGGATTGTACCTAGTGTCTTATATTTTCAGTCTCCTTTTAATTTGTAACAGCTGCTCAGCTTTTCCTTATTTTTTTTCTATGACATTGATATTTTGGAAAAAAGCACAATCTCTTTATTTTATAGAATATCCCCATTTGGGGATAGGACAGCCTGAGTTTTTCTTATGATTAGATTCTGGTAATGTACTTTTGACATGAATGCCACCTGAGTGATGCTGTCTCTTTCTCAGGGCATCATATTCAGAAGCACATGATAGCCATGTGTCCCTTATCTGTGACATTGATTTTGGTTATTTAGTTATGGTATTGTCCAATTTAGTCATTAGAGTTACTAGTTTGGGGTGGGAGGGTGGGATAAGGTGGTATAAATAATGTATACTCATGTAGGTAAATGTAAAAACGATAAAAGGAGAAAAGAAAAAAAAGAAAGTTACTAGTTTTTTCTTTTGTAATTAATAGATGATATTTTGATATTTCCCATTTCCAATCAAACTGCCTCTGGCCTTAGATTCAGCTTCCATTGATCATCCTTGTTTAAACCAATTTTTTTAGTATGATAATTGCAAAATGTTTATCTTTCTGCCTTCATCAGTCCTGCTATGCTTGCTAAATGTTTAAATATACTTTTAATAAATCCACTTGCTGCTGAATGTGACAGAGTTGGTTTCTGTTACAGCTAAGAACCCCAACTGATTTATTTTTATGTAGACAGCTGGTTCCAAGAACTTGTCAAACCAGTTTACTCAAATGGTCAATCCAGTGAGTCTACCTGGACACAGTGGTGAACACTTTTTAGGATAAGAAATAGTACAACTTTTCATAGAAGTTCTTAAAGCACACTTCCAGGCCAGACTTTCTTCCACTGTGAGCCAAATGGAACATATAAATATCAAGTAGTTACACTAAAACTGAAAAATGGGAAAATGTCAATTTTAGTGAGTAAATGCCAAACACCTGGATATTTGGAAACACCTCATGGTTTATTACGATGTTTACTTTTCACTTAGATTTTTTAATGTAATAAATGTGAAAATAAAGAATAAAGGTGCAATGGAAATGGTGTACCAGAATAAAGCAGATTTCATTCCAATACTTCCTCTCTCCCTCTTCCTCTCCTTCTCCCCTCCTCCCCCATCCTACCCAGCATGCTCTCACTCTCTCTTTCGGCATAAGGGGTTTGAACTCAGGGCCTCACGTTTACTAGGCAGGTTCTGTAGACTTGAACCAAGCCACCAGCCTTTTTTTGCTTTAGTTAGTTTTTAGATGGGGTCTTGCACTTTTTACCCAGACTGGCCTCAGACCATGATCCTTCTGTCTACACTTCCTGCCCAGTTGGGATTACAGGCATTCATTACCACACCTGGCCTCAGTTACCCCTTCTGTTAAATAAGGTAGTGAAACAGAACTTTTTCAAGGGTTCCTCACACTAATGATTCCATAACTTGAAAACTAAACATTAGCACAATTGTTTATTTGTGCTAATAAATAAAACAGACCTAAGGAACTGCTGACCTAGAATATTCTAGTCAACACATCTGAATCTAAATTTATTTTGATATACAGACCAAACACGAGCAAAATAGCTCCCAAGTGATTCAGAGAACAAAAATGTCAGAACAATTTAATACAAACAGGCTAAAGCACTTTCAGACTATCTGAATAGATAGCGTTTCCAAGACATAAAAAGGCTCACAGTACTTGAGGTTGGTCAGATCTTGAGCAATGTGTCTTGTTTGGACCACTGTACTTTCATGGAGTCATTAAAAAAACAGAGACGTAGTTAGGAGAAACAGTGATCAGGTCTGCTTATCCTGAAGAAGAAAAAACTTAACGGGGATGAAGACATAATAGTACTCTATTTTATTTAGGTTTATTTTGTTTAGGAGAAACCTAATATGTTTATTGTGCATTTCTCCAGAAGAAAAAACTACAACTCACAGGGTGACTGTTAGAGTGTTCATAGAATGAACATGATCTCAGTATAACGAGACATTTTATTCACATACAGTTGTGATAGTTGTTTTTGCCAGCTTCTTCTTCAGGAAATTCATCCTGCCTATATGATGTCAGAGAGCTACCCACGAATCTAGCTTTTTGTTAGGGTGTCAATTCAACTGATCCAGCTCTGTTCTCTACGTAGAGGTTTTTTTCAGATCAGTGCTTCTCAAATGTTAACATGTATACACATTAGTGGGTGCCTTGAAAAAAACCTTCAATTTCTAATTCAGTGAGTCTGCAGTGGGACCTGAGATTCTGCATTCCCAACAAGCTTGTAGGTGTTTCATGTTCATGTGATCACCTGCCCAATCAAATGTTACAAGGCTATGTGATCAGAGGTTATAATTCAGGACCAGCATGCATGTTACACTTAATAGCCATGGGAAAAGAGGTGAAGAGATATTTTGCAGCTGCAGAAGCTTCATTTTCTCATGGCATTTTAATTTTTCCTCTTTCTTATTTCCTAAGGGGTTCCATATTTTCTGATTGTTCACTGTGCCTGTTCACATTGCATGATGTTACTGGCAGGACTTTCTGTCTGGAGGCCACCCATATACTGACAAGTAACCAGGGAATATTTCCTGAGGAAATGTTGGGTTTTACTTATTATAGTTCATTACTTTAGTAGATCATACTCCGTTTTGGAGACACATAGAAATACACATAAAGATTCCAATATACCTAGTGCAGTGCGGTTTTTCCAGATGCTGTTCATTGAATTTCTTCCATGAGGCATACTGGTCTGGGAACAGGGTTCTGCGTGCACAGGAACACTGTGCTCTGCTCAGTCATCAGCTCTCCCTTCAACTAGACTTCTTCAATCTTCAAGAAGGCATCTTGCCAAACTGTGGCTATAGGCTGTACCTTTCTATTATCACTGCCTTTAGGAAAAATGTTACCTAATCACGATGTGACACCAGTTTTACCCTTAAGCCTATATAGAACAATCTACTCCTTTCCTGAATAATCACCCTTCAAATATCTGTACCGTGTCATTATGGTCTGTGAGTTCAGCTTTCCAAGCCAAGCGTCCCTTTAGCCATTACTCACATGGGATGGTTTTGAATTTCTCTTCCATGCCAGTCGCTTTAGGAACCACATGATTTTTAGGAGGGTGTATGGGAGTGGGAATTTTGTGACTCCCTAGGTAGATTTCTGGCATCAAAACAGCACCGATTCTCTCTTGGATTCTCCATGATTCATAGATCACCATATGGCATTCTTTTGGGGAGAAAAAACATGCTGCTACACCAAGTCCCCAATGCAGGTTTTGTCTGGGTTTCCAGGGTTACCTGCACACGAGCAGGGATTTGAGGGAGAGGAGTATGCACCTGTAATACAAACCATCCCTCCTGCAGAGCTGCTGGCAGTTATGTGTGTTTCTCTTGAATAAAATGGTAGATAAATAGCCTCTTCCTACCTCAATGAGCTCATTACTTTCATCTGTGCTGTTTCTAACAGCAACTGTCTAAAAGACAATCCATAAAGATGATGTATTCAGTGAAATGTTACATTAAATATTATACAGTTTATTTATCTAACAGAGTTTGAATAGAAGTAGTATGTTGGTTTCTAATAAGGATCAGTCAAAATGACATTAGAGGACAACACTGACAGTGTATTGTATTATACTTTGAGCTCATAACAATCAGTAATTGTCTTGATATTTAACTGATAGAGTAATAATTATTTTCTTATTTGTATTCTGGACAAAATCTAATATAATATATAAGATGTAATAATCTTTCTTAGCAAGCTGGGAAAGGAAGTCTTCCATTTGGTATCCTTATTAAAAGATCCAGCAAAGGTGAAATGGGGTAGAAGCCGGTGAGGTGGGAGTGAAAGAAAAAGTCATTGAGAAATGTAACCCCCTGTTCATAGAACTCTCATGGGTTATACAATATAATTTGAGGTAATTTTATCTTTCAAAAATCCTGAATTATAAAAAGGTGATAAGTACTTTAGAAACATGGAAACAAATTTTCTCTACCTATTTGAAATTACATCAATTTTTAGATGTCTCAAAGATTCAGATTGGACTTCGGTCTCTTGATAAGGAAACACTAATTTGGGGTTTACCTTTATATTCAGTGCTGGTTATTCTGTAAATGTATCAAGAAGTTAATTCTAAAATATGAAGGCTCTAAACAGATCTAGCTTATGCCAGTGTTGGAAACATGATCTCAATAAAAAGAAAAAGAAAGAAACAAAGGAAGAAGAAAGGAAGGAAGGAAGGAAGAAAGAAAAGAAAGAAAGAGGAAAGAAAGCAAGCAAGGAAGGAAGGAAGGAAGAAAACAGCCTGCCAGATGTTTTGACTACATGGTGCATCACATCCTAATGTTTCCAAGGTTGGCAGTGGTAATACTGGAGATTCAGGATTTAAATTAACAAATTTTGTTTTAACCTTTTCATAGTCTTTTCTTTTAAAAATGTTTTGTAGTCAAAACATTCATATGCTGGAATTTTCACTTTCAAACATGTGTTTTTAGTAAGAATGTCTATAACCTATAAATGAAATCTGTAAAGCCCATATTATAAATCTTAAAAGAAGTATCTAATGTAAACTGTTGGTCAAAATCACTGGGGTATGAGATTTTTAGGTTAAACGAATATCCTAGAACATTATACTAGGACTATTATAATTTTTAAGTGTTAAAGGCTCAACATTACACCACTTTAAACTTTATTCATTGTGAATATACAGAAAGGCATTTCAGAATCTTGCTGGGACTTTTGCCATAATTTTGAGCATGAGTTTAACTGTACATGAATTTCCCTCTATAGAATTCTAGTTCATATTTCATACATTAGGTCCATTGTACTAGTGCTCACCATCACTCATGGGAAGATTTGTTTTGAGGAAGAGTAGGTGCCTTCTGAGTTGGGGGAAGAAGGGGAGGCAATAGCTACCCCTGATCAAAACAACACAACCAACCCAAGCATTGCCCATTCTCCTCTAAACATCACACCCTGCTCCCATGCCAAACTAATGTCATAAATACCACTGTGTTAAGTGGGTGGGTGAGTGGGTGTTATATTGCTATTGTTTATATATTTGTTAGAAGTTCATACTTCTGCAAAGGGTTAAAAAAGAAATGACACAGAATAGAAAAAAAAAAGGTAGTATGGAGGGTGAATCTGTTAGGTGGAAGTAGTCAGGATAAATATCACCAGCTTTAGTTTGGCTGATGGCTGCAGTTATGAGAAGCTCTATTAAAAATGTTGAAAACAACATTCTACAGCCTACATTAGACTGGCTTCTTATGTGCATTGTTTTGAGTGAACCCAATGAATCCTCTGTAGCCATATCTAATGTATTAACATATTTTATATTATCTAAGCTGTGTTTCATCAGGAAAATTGTAAGGAAAAGCTTAAGCAAACTCATAAATAAAAACAAACACAAATCCTTTGGGGGGGATGACAAATAAAATCACTAATAATCTTACAATTTTTTATTATTTAAATATTCTTTGGTTTGTGTGCTGTGAAGCTAGAGCTAGTGAACAGATTCCCCAGATGTCTTGAATAAATGAAAAACAAAAAAGTCTTCTGAATACCTATGATAAAGATCAGTTGTCATTACAAGATTTTTGTTTGCCTTCTGAAATAACTTTTTTGTAACAAAAAAGAAAAATTACTTTGAGCTCTTCATTAAGAGTTAAAAGAAAACTGAGTTCAAAATTGAAAGTTTTCAATTTAAATATTGTTTCAAATATTATTTCAAATATTGTTCTATATTTATCCTATCCCAACAAAAAACAAGGTTGGTTGAGCAAATATTCAGAGTCAGGGAATAATCTTGCTCTAATTGGCAGTGTTAACTCATATGCACATAAGCAAATAAACACCTCTGCATGGAGCACACAGAGGTATTGGTGGGATTAGGACCATAGGTCACCTATCAATAATAGAATGTTTTGTTAGAACTGATGCTAAAGTATGTTTAATTATCTTCAGTTCCCTTGGTCAAAAGGGAAAAGGAAGTTAATATAAATATAAAACAGACACTAAAGAAAACCACCTTTGCTTAGGTTGCTGGGGTAATTAATTCCCCTTGGAAATAATTGGTGATGCAGTTGGAGAACAACACAACTCCTGGGCCCTGTGTGTAAGAAATATACTAGTGTCATTTACTATGAAAACAAGAAATATATTCTACTAATCTGTGCTCTGTCTGTAAGAGATGCCACTTTGTATCTTTCAATGAACTATCAGAAAAAACCAAATGTGTACTTTTAAAGTTTGTGGCTTCTAAAATGAATTGAAGTCCCACCATAAAGTAGATGAGTTAGCTAGGTGTATTAGAATTAGTAGATCTTATTTGCAAAATCATTAAGTTGCAAAAACAAAGGCATCACAGGAGTCTTAAATTACACTATTTTTGAAGGCTTCATGTGAAGATCAACCCCTACTCCAGACTGCGTATTTTTGAAGCATTTAATTTTAAAATGTTTGGAGTACAGTAAAGAGAAGAATTAAAAAGCATAGCAAATGATTGCGAACATTTTGTTTCATCCTGTTTTAAGGTATCAGCCAAATGGTACCAATGCACTCCAAAGGGGGCAGAAAATGTTAATAAATCTGCTCACCCCTGGTCCACTGACCCAGTGTGTGTTCAGATTTTAATCGTGAACATTTTGGAGTGTTTGGACTCTATTTCTTCTGGTCTATGATCAGACTCAAGTACAGACAAGATGATACTATCTCTGATAAGGAACAATTGTTTATCTCTCTAAATATACCAACACAATGAAGATCTTACCTATAGGTTAAATAATATTCTTTGAGTTAGAGATTTGGAGTATAAAAATGTAAAGAAAGAAATATATCATAAAATCAGGTTGTAATGTATGTTTTGGGGGTTAAAGAGAATTTCCATTCAGATCGTATCATTAAATAAGGCCTTGAAAACTTCATGTTCAACATTAATGCTCAGCAGTAAATGGAGGAAAAGTGTTGTATCCTGAAATTCTGGCAAGCATATTGATCACAATCTCTATTTGGTAACATTTTCAAGTTAGGCTTGGCAGAAAAGATTCGTGAGTTTTACTGCAAGCCATCATATTTGCTGTTCCAGCAGTGAATAGGTGAAAAACATTAAGTTGAGAACATATGCAGAGACTTACTTCTTGTCTATTCTCTCAAAGTGACATTAAGCCCTGAGACATTCTAGATGACTCAAGTTTCAATAACATCCTCCCCTGAAATATTTAGAAAATTAAGTTAAAATTGTTTTGGGGTTGCATGAACTTACCAGACTATTTCTTTAACTCTATACTCACAAAACATATTTCTAAACCTAAAATATTGTTTTTATGAATTGCACTAGACAGTCAACTATGAATTTTGTAAATGAGCAATTTTCTGAGAATTGACTTTATTGACTAAAACTTCACAAAGGCTATTTTACCTTTGTGAAGGAACTATTTAAAATAGTAAGTACATCATAAATAAAATTTTAAGTATCATTCTTGGGCAAAGATGAAGCATAAAATTAAAGTAATAATCCTTTGTTAATTTTTTTAGCAGTCATTGTTTGAAAGTTCCTTTGATACAAACTTCCCAGTTATCATAGCTTGTATAACAAACATGTAGATCACATTTACTATATATTAAAAAATTATACTGATTATCCATCAAATGTAATATAGTCTCAATAATTTTCAGAACAGGATGATGTCAGTAATATGGGAAATGCTTTTGGAATTCTGGTAGTGCTGATTCAGAATTCTTACAAAACTTAGGAATATGATACAATAACTGTGGCTTATCAGAAGTAAATAATAGTTCAAAGATTTTTCCCCAAGAACCTGGAAATTAAATAGTGGGTAACATTAAATCATGAAGGCAACAATTTATCTACTTCTGATTGCTCTAAAAGACAGAGGCAACACCCTCAGTATTCACATGTTACACACCTTCAGGCACTACTTACGATGCTTGTATTTGACCATCTTTGGAATGGAAAGAAAGCCTAAGCATTAAACCAGATGGCTGAAGCATTTGGGGGGAAAAAGCGCTCACTTCATACTTTTGGAACCTGAGTTAGTGTTTGATTTTTCTCCCAACGCATACATGTGCCTTTATAAGGGAAAAAAATCAACGAAAGAACCAACCGTGTGAATGAGAACTGGAGTCAAGGTTAAGGTAATCTTGCCCAAGACAGTAGAGTGCTTGCATCTAAAAAAGCAGTGCTTCAGCTCAGGTGAGCATTAATAAAAGAAGGAGAAGCACCTCCCAGAAAAACACTAGAGCCTCTTGGACATATGTTTGAAATTCATCCTCCCAAGTCATCCTGTGACTATTGGGACAGACTATAATGTCCCACCGTCTGAAGGGGTAAAAATACAGCACAAACCATTTTAAAAATAACACTTTAAAGATAATGTAAAAGTGGCAAAGTATTTTAAGTGTCATGAAACCTTTGAAAATGGGTAAAGGAAAAGCTTTGTCTTTCCTATTATTGTTTGCCCTTCAGTTGACATACATGCCGAGATGCATCAATAGGATTACAACGGAAACACGGTCATCTCCAGGGTTTCCTCTGTTTGGATTCCTTGAGCCTGCTTAAAGGAACAGGATCAGGGAATGCACAGAAAGCAAACTTCCCCAATGGAAGTTCCGAGGTCTTTCCTCCCCCTATCCCACCCTCAGACACCGGTGGTCTGGTGTTACTGACAGCACTGGACAGAAATGTCATGGTCATGTTGCACCACCTCACTTGTTGAGTTGTGTGAAGGCAGCACTTGACCACAGTAACTTGGTGAGCCGCCTGGCTCATAAATGAGCCACAATGTTTCTTTCCCAGCTCCATGGAAATATCTTACCTGCATGTGACCCTGGTACATTCTGCTTGGGCTTCTTCAGGGCTCCCTGAGGCCGCCGGATGCTTTTCCCCAGTGTTTTCTCGCGCACCAAAGAGGGGAGAAGGCGCGTGCACACTGGGTTCTGGGGGTGTCCCTGAGCCCCCCTAGAAGGCTCAGGTACCCGGCGGCGGCGGGCAGCCCCTGGCAGCGCAGCGGGCTGCTGGGAACTGTTCTCCACTCGGGGTGCTGAAAGCGGACTCCGGAGAGCGCGGAGGAGCCCAGGAGCCCAGCCGGCCACGCTCTCCTGCAGCGAGCACGAGTCCGGCTCGCCGGGCGGCTCTAAAACTCCCTCCTTCTCCTCTGAACTCTTTCTCGCTTCCTGCTAGGCTGCCTCATGTCTCTCTCTCTCTCTTTCTCTCCCTCTCCTCCCTGCGAACCCCCTCCTCCTCCCGGCCCTGACGTGAGCGCCCACACCAGCCGCCGCCGCAGCTGCCAAGCGCGGCGCGCGCCGCCCTCCTGGCCGCGTTCCTGCCGGGAGGCCGCGGGCCCGGGCACGCGCGCGCGTCCCCGCTGGGGCCGGGAGCTGCCCGAGGGCGGCTCCGGGTGGGGCGGGGCGCGCCCTCCTGCGCGCGTGCCGGGCAAAGTGCCCACGGGCGTTGCTCCCAGCTAGTGTTAAACTCCTGGCACGCGGCGTTCAGGTGTGGCGTAGCGATGCTAAGAGAAGGGATGGGCAGCTGGAAGAAAAGTGGGAGGAAATGCATTGTCTCTGGGGGGACATTCACACTGGCTGAACCCGTGTCCTACTCACACAATAGGCTAAGCGTGGGGGCTCTGGAGGAGTTCAGTTTTGTTCTGATTCAGCTCAAGTTACTTCCATATCATCTTACGACTAAGGACTCTCCCCGTCCCACCCCCATTGCATCACTGAGCGTTCTATATAAAATGACAACCCTCCAGTCCCCAAGGGCCTCCCCTACTTTATTTTCCTCCCCAGCACTTAAAACCATTCAAAATCCTGTATATTTCCTATATTTATTTATTCTCTCTCTCTCCTATACAATGTTATTATCATGAGAAAGAGAGAAGTAGAGGGTGAAAGGTGAAAAGGTGGAATCTGTTTTGCTGATGCATCCCATCACAGTACAGTACCTCCTGGCACATAGAGGCACCCAGTAAATATTTGTTGAGCGAATGGGCCTTTGCCATATAATGTATAGGTGGAGCGCATTTAAATATGTCTTAAATTGAAAAGGCTAGATAGTTTGATTGTAGTCTATACATTAAATGTTTATCTGTGCACTCAAAGAGCTGGTGTATGTGTGTATACTGTTAAAAGATCTCTAGTCACACATATCCACCAAATTACTTATGGTATAATCCCCAGTCTATTACTTACGGCCTGATACACTTTTCATAAAGCTAAAATGTGACTATAAACTCCCCAGGAATATAAATATATTCATATAGTCATATGTATTCATATAACTATACGAAAAGGAAAATAGTTGGAACAATGGATATAGTATTCAAATATTGATACTGGGGTGAGGGGAAGTGGGGGCAAGGGAGGGGGAAGCATTTTATAATTCACTGGTCTTAGCTTTTATGTTGGTTGGTGATTCACAGGACACTTATTACCCTTTCTAAAATAACTATGCAATTAAATAAAACAGAACCAAGCATAGACCAGTGAAGAGAATGGGAAACAAACTAAAGAAATGATTAATCTAATTCAATGCGTTTGAGGTAGTAAAATGAGCAAGCAAGCAAATAAACACAAAGGGACCAAGAACTGGTAGGCAGGAGCTCCTATCAGCTTCTACCAGTAGTTAACCTTGGACAATTTTCTTTTACTTCTTTGGACTTTAGGTGTTTCGTGTCTCATCCTGTGTGATAAACTTAATATTTTATCCTGAAAATTGAGTATGTTCACAAGCACTATAAAATGTAAAAGGCCATCCAGTTCTTGTTTTATTGTCCTTTACAGGACAGAGCACAGGACTAGGAGTCAGTAGGAGAGTTCTAGCTCTTTGGGACAGGTGCGCTAAACTCCCTTTTTTCTCACTTGTGAAATAAGGCAAATTTCAAACATCTTCCCAGTCTGTTTCACAGGGATGCTAAAGACTGGATGCATGCAAAGAGTTGTAAATTATACATATGAATGTGTAAATAGATGTTTTTCTAATTCAGAAAAGAGGAGTGCTGGTTTCCTGATACCTCAAGCACTTCATTATACAAAATACTAGCATATTGGTCTAAAAACCTTGGTGAAATTGTGTTTTGATTTGAAAGTGCTAGAAATCTGTAAAGTAACAATGGGGCTAAAGGTTTTGTTTGTTTTTATTATTATCTAATGGTAAATTCAAGGCGCCAACAACCATAAAGCATTTGAACCTAAATGGCTGCTACCTAGAGTTGAAGACAACCTTTCTTATATGTGGGTGATTCACTTAGTTATTCCCTACACTCACAAAATCTCTGTGAAGGCATTCCTCTTCTCATTCATTCATTTATACATTCATTCATTCAAAAGATATGAGGTACATTAAAATTTTGAAGAGTTTATTTGAGCAAACATTCATGTATCAGGCAGATGAGGGCTCTGCTGAAGATAGTTGAAAGGAAAGCTTTTGTAGGGTGATGTGGAAATAGACCAAACAAATTGATTAGTTACTGTGGAACAGTGTCCTTGGATCATTCTGATGGGAAGCCCATAGTTGGATGTTGGTTGGTTGTTTCTGGTTAGGTAAGCTTAAGTTTCGCTTTCCTAGAATATGGCTGTATACATTGAGGGGGTTTGCTTACATAGGAATCTAGGGTGCTAGAACTGCTTTCAATAGCCTCCTATTTAATTAATTTGATCATTCATCCATTCATATTTATTGAGAGCTCTATGTGAGAGTGCCATGGAACCTACAATTCAGCTTCCTGCAGGAGGACATTTTATCACATCAGAAAGCTAAATCTGTTTAGACTTATCTTTAAAAAATTTTTAAAAATTGCAGTCACTCCATAATTTCTTCCATTAAGAGTTTACATCTAAACTCAGTTTTGAACTTTAATCTCCTCTGTGATACATATATGTCATTCAAAACCTGTAAATAGGAGCTTTATGAGAAGTTACCTGATTGATCATCAGATCAAGAGTCAGTATCGTGATATTCTAATGATGCACACAATCATCTAGCAATTTGTGTATCTTATTTGCCTAGATCAAAAACATTCATCCAAATCTAGTATATTAGCTCAAATAATTTGGTGTTTTTGCAGAAAAAAAGAAAAGGAAAAAGGGAGAGAAAGAGAAAAGAGAGAGAAAGAAGGAAAGAAAAAAAAGAGAAAGAAAGAAAAAAAAAGAACTTTCATGTTCAAGTAGATATACCAGTGGATAATTGATTGGTATAAACTGTCTTCTGATTAACCCTAATGCTTTTTTATAGCACCTATCTAAAAAAAAATGAATGACAGTATTTGTAGTAATCCTTTTTTTTTTTACAAGTGAAGTGGTTTTTAAGAGATCTTGAGAGGAAAAAACATGTATAACGTTATTCTAGGACTGTAGTAATAGTAGACATCTTTCTGTGTAATCTCTGTTCTCCCCAAGGAGTCATTATGGTAAAACTGACAGAAGGTAAATTAACCAGATACCTGAATTAGGAAAAGGAGTGGTGACTTTTGGAACAAAGGCAAGTGGCAACAGTGGTATATCTGTTTCATGTCAGGAATATCTGAATAAAAATCAAATTTTCTGCCAAACATTTTACTGCCTTATTTTGTCTTCTATAGAATTTTCTAGTTTTTCATATTAATGATTAGAATCGTGCAAAGACAACTTTGATAATGAATCTGTAATATGTACCAAACTCTAATCACACATCTATCATAAGAATGTCCACATATGTACTGTGGAAAGAAGTTACTAACACATCTTTTTACCATCCTTACACACTGGCAGCAATGTCACCATGATCAGTAATCTGATTTTAAGTTTGCTGGGCTTGATAGGGGAGCTCAACATGGGAGAGATTTATTTTCTGAAGAAAATAAAGATAGTATCTTGTTCCTTTCATGTTATTGTCATTTTACAACTGAAATACACATGATTTAATACCAGATCCCAGGTCCAGAAAATATTTCCCACTCTAATAAAATTCCAAGACCCCAAGTGTGGTTGTGGGCACCAGCAGCAGGAAAGTCTCCTGGGACCCTTATAGAAATGTCGATTCTGCTCCATTCCTGACCTACTGAATTGGAATCTGCATTTCAACAAGATCCCCAAGTGCCTTGTATGTGCCATGAAAATTGAGCAGCACAATAGTCTAGACAGTTTATTCATTCCTGTAGATGTATGGTAAAACTGACTCTTGTGTTTTGCAATGATAGCACATGAACAACATTAGTACCAAGAGAAAAACATAATGCATGTCTCTCTCCATTTACAAAAGAATCTCACTATTTTTAGTGACCAGTGGCCTTGCCATTAAATCATAACACACCCAACTTTCTACAACAAAGGAATATGCTGATACCACTGCAATTTTAATCACTGTAATGACAATCTATTCTGTATTGATCAAATTAAAATTTTCTTATTAGCAAATGAATCCTCCTGCATATTAAAAGGGCATTGAAAATTCAGTATTTATTAAGTCTTCAAAAAAGCTGAGTAATAATGATGAAGTTAGCATTCTTATGGATAATAGTCTTTTTGGTGATTCAACCATTCTTTTATAATCTGTATGGTTCAAACTCTGCTGCTGAAAACAGTGTAGGAGAGAACAAAAGTCAAAAGTCAAAATAACTGTAGACCCAAATTAAAATGACTAATTGGTTTTTATTATATTGAGGGAAGAACATTTTGTTAAAGTTTGCCCATTTGCCCTTTTGGTCTCTTTGACACAAGGAATGGGATTAGTCGGTGTCCTGGACATTAGAACTGGAATTTGGAAAGCCCACACAGACACCCGGCTGCCATGAGATTTACAAATGAAGAAAATTCCCTGGACTCTGGTGACTGGGAGATGGTAGAGATGTTCTCCCAAATGAACAAACAAGCTAGATGCCTCAGAGTTGGAGCTCCTATTGGACCAATTTAAGAAATTACACTAAAACAATTAGCATTTGTTCATTCTTTATGACAGTGCTCCTTCAGCCATCCAATATTGTTTTTAATATTAAATGTAGTTTCTAAGTCCTGGTAGAAAACATTTGCAAACAAAATATCTCTTGCTTTTGATTCCTCCTTTCTACTCTTACCACTGTCATCCTTGCACAGATTCCCTAACCCTCATAACAGTCTCACAGCTAGTTTTATTACCTCCATCCTTCTACTACTCCAATTTATCCTGCAGCCATATTATAGAAGCCACTATTAATCATTTTCACCCACTCCATGTAATCATATCTTCCTTGTTCAAGCCAGCCTATGCACTTAGTTCAAAAGCCTTTCATGGCTGCTTACTGCCTACTAACATAAAAAACCTTAGCTTCTCATTCTTACTCAAGGATTATAGTTTGTTGTATAGAGCCACATCCTATTCTAGTGGCAGGAAGCCTCTTTCCTCAAAGCCTCTTTGCTTGGAGGACCACCCTCTCCACTCTGGCGCATTTGTATGGTGAGGGGATATTTTACTACCAGGCTTTGGGAGTGGGACCTATGTCCCAGGTTGAACCAACCAACCCAAACAGACTCCACTCCAGAATGACTTGGGAGCAAACTGACTCTTCTCTGGACTGAGCTTTCTAATGATGTAAGTTTGGAGCTGCCAGAGTCTAGAACTCCATTCCTGAAAAAGACATCACACTGGGGAAGAAAGAGTTTGGATGGGTTCCTGGGGACAAAATATGAGTCATTAAGTGAGATACACTTCAAGTAAGCCTAAAGTAACCTTACAGTTATTTAGCAAGTACATTCTCTTTCTGATTGAATTGGGTAGCCTGTCACTTACAATCAAAAGAATACTTAATGCAATGATATTCCACTAACTCATCTCTGTCATTTTCTACTTCTTTGTATTTTTTTTGCAGTAGCTTTACCTTTCTAGTATTCATCAAAGAGAGTCCAAGTTATACTCATGCTCTTTCTTCTCCTTAGCATGTACACTCGCTCTGCTCCTTTTGAATGAAAGCTCATTCATTTTTCAAATTTGATCTCAAATTCCATTTCCTTTATGAAGGCTTTCTTGACTCTCCAATTAAATACCTCCCCCTTGTTAAGAATGCCTTTATAAGATGACATTCTCTTAATAGTCTTTCCTTTGTTTCATCATTTCTATGTTCCTTAAAATTCTGTAGATGAAGGTAGATGGAAACAAGAACCCAGTTTTATTCTTTTTCCCTTAGATAACATATCTTGCATATAGACAACTCTCAACAATTATTGAAAAATATAAATGATTTTGGAAGTGCTTAGAACTTCCAAAATGAAAAATTTGAAAATAATTTACTCTGAAAACAAAATTCACATATAATTGTTTTTAAATAAAATGTTAATGAAACTGCTGTTAATTTTATGTAGAATCACACAACATTAACACTGGAAAAAAAACCAGCTTGCCTCTCTTGTATTTTTGATCCTGTACTCTTTGAAGACTGTGAAGACCAATGAATTTAGGTGTTTTATTCCCGAGGTGACTTTCTGATATGAAACAAGTAATTCTGTTCGTGATTGACTAAAGGAATTAGGTGTTATAATCAACTTGAAGTATACTATAATGACAAAACTCAGCTATGTCACAAAATGCTGATGTCTGGAAAAAAATTAATGAATAATTAACCTGAGGGAGGAAATACGATAGATGAATACTTAGGGTTAGGAAAGCTAGCTCTGTGAAGATTTGCGGAAATGCATTTTCAGGAACACTACAGAATCAAAATGCTTCCTTATATTAGTGAAAATGACTTTGGTTTTGCTGCTCACATAGAGAGATTTGATTTATAAAAGAGTTCATGTCAGAAACACAAACAGCAGTAAAACAATTACAGAAGTGATATAATCCTATAGAAAATTTGGAATTATGGTTTCAGAGTCTCATTAAGATAACTTTCTCTTTCTTTTTAAAGATTATAATATTTTAATTTACTTACTGTAAATTAAACTGACATCAGTCAGCTTTATGGGGGAGAAACAAAACCTTGAGGTAATTTTTGAAAGAAACAGGGTTTTGGTGTGATAATGCTATGGGGAAATGCTTATAAAATCATAACTTTTAAAAAACAAAGTAATCTTGGTATTTGTTACAGTCTGTGAAGTTTACAGATGGATAATAAGCTACTTTTTAAAAATTCTGCATAGAGTGGATCACTAGAATATTGTATATTATGGTAGTAGATGTTGATAATACCTTAACTTACACTCTTATGACATCCCTCCTAGACTTTTTGTAAAAGCCTCCTAAACTTTTCAGCCTCCACTCTCTCTTCATTGTAATCTATCTATCATAATGTGAAGAGAGCTAACATTTAAAAATAGGTATAAATTACTTTTAAAATGCATATTGAAAATTAATTAGCTTTTCTCCATTAACCTGAGGACAAACCCACAATTTTTTTTTCAGGGCTCTTGCCTATTTTTCCTTCCAAGCTTCTTTTCCTGCAAGTCTGCAAGTATAACCCAGAGTTGTTCAGTTGATTGCAGTCCCTTGAATGTGCCACATTCAGTCACATCTTTGACTTTGTGATTGATATTCCTGTACTTGCAATTCTCTCCCTGCCTTCTTCTCCTTCCTGCGCTAGGGAATCATATGTTTGCTTCTGGTCATTGCTTAAGTGTTAGCTGCACTGTGAAGTTTTTGTTGCTTTATGTGGTTCATTAGTGATTGCAGAGTGATTTTATGCTCTGGTTATCAGTCATTTTACAAGAGTGTAATTGTTTATTTACAAATCTTCTGTCTCCACTAGATTGTCAGGTCCTAGAATGCAGAATTGTTCTTATGTACCACTGTTTCTTCAGGGCTGTGAACAGTGCCTGGCATACTGTCAGTGCTTACTAAATGCTAGTTGAGTGAATAAACTTCTATAAAGATATATCTTCAATTTTTCCAAAGTGATCCAGTTAATTTTCAGTGATGAGGAAATATGCATGAAATGTGTTAATATTAATTTAAAAAGACAATGTTGAGTTTTATCCATTTTGCAAAATAAGGAACTCAGCTTTCAAAGCCAATGAAAAAATGTAAGGTCTTTAGTGAAAAGTTGTGTTCAGGTACATGCAGTATTAACTATGTCTGAGACACTTACAAGAGTAGAGATGAAAGGAATGCTGGAAATCACTTGGTGCTGGAAACCATCCATGCACCACTTCACTGTACAGATGAAGAACATGAGGGCTGGACAAGTTAAGGTACTATCTTGATTAAGGCATCAGCTCTGGCCAACCCTCTTTCCTAAGCTCAAAAGATCTGGAATCTCAGGCTTTGAGTGCTTCTGGGAGAGGAGTGTGGGAATCACTCTACCTGCTTATTGGACCTTCCTGAAAATTAAGACAGGTCCTAGAAGTGTTGAAGACGTGCTTCTCCCACAGTACAAAGAAGAAAGTCTTTTGAGGTGGGGTGGGTAGAAATTTGAGAGATGCTTTGCTGTAATCATATTAGTCTCATTTTATATCAGAAAATACTCCACAAGGGGATCAATTCAGCTGGGCAAATGGGAACACTGCTCAAACTTTGGAATTCCTCAGACTTTAAAAAGAAAAAAATACTTAGTATATAAATGACAGACAGTGGGTAATTGTACTTATATATATATGTATATATATATATGTATATATATATATATGTATATATATATATATATAAGATAATTAATAGGAACATGGGAAACACAGGAATAGAAAAGTAATAAAATTAAGAAGTATAAATGGTTAATAAACATAAATGATCAATAAATAGTAAAAATAGTAACAAGAAAAATGGTTACTTAAACACAGGAGCATGATTGTCACTTACCAAGTTGGCAAAGTTTTATTTACTTATTTAAAGAAATGCTCATTTTGGGGAAGCATTTGCAAATGAGTGCTTTCCTACATTGCAGGGACAATTTTTATTAATCCTGCTTTTTTGGAGGATGGTTTGGCAATATGAATCAGGTGCTTCAAAAATGTTTGAATAGATCCACCTTGTATTTCTAGAATTTTTAAAGGATCAAAAATTTTCACTAAGATTTGTATGGAACATTTATAATAATGGAGAATTGTAAACAACATAAGGTAGGAAAATGGTAATCCATTAATTTGGGTATAATGGAATGCCGTTCATCATTAAAAATGATTTGGAAACTAACAGCAAAAAAAGTGTATTAGTAAATACTAATAAAAAGTTTTTCTATTATAATATGTATAGCACTATATGTATGTATATACAGGGTGCATACATAATATAATACAATATGCAGAATATATAAAATTTTTCCTCCTGACCCTCACACCATGAATTTCACTGATAAACTCATTTACTGTGCAAATGCATTATCTAAATAACAATTTAAGAAACTATGGAGACTTTGGAAACACTTGCTAGGGAAAATATTTTTTCTTTTTTTATGTTTTTTTAAAAATTATTGTAACACCAAATTGTGCATGGTAAGGGAGTTTCTTCGTGACACCTTCCACACATGCACATAACATAAATCTGGTTGTCCTTGACTCCCGGCAGAGCATCTGTGGGGCACTGCCAGTGTCCTGAATCTGTTCCTGACGGGAGCATGAGCACATAGTACATTGTGGCTGTTGTCTTCCTCACCCTTTACCTGAAGGGCTACACATTCAAGGATACTGGAAATTTTTTCTGCAAGGCACCTGAAGGACCTCCCAGCCCAGCTAAAATTCAGATGTTATTTTTATTTTCTGATTCATTAGTTTATTATTTGCGTTATGGTACCTATTTCCTGTGTGTAGAAGGCAAATGTAATTTGTATTTGCTAATGTGCATTTTCCATTTGTACTGCCTGCAAACATGCATACTAATGAGTTCATTAAGAGTTTAATAATTAGGTAATTGGTATTTTATATGCTTTTATTATGTAGAAATGTTTGGTAGCTTGTTACATTGGTGTTTAAGAATATTTTAATGACATTTGAGGAAATTATTTGGAGGGTTTTGATAGGCTGATAATGAATTTTACTTTTCGATTTTGAGTAATGAAACACAGGCTCTTGTTAACTGAAAATTTGCTATCTAACACTTTTTGAGAAACGGATTATATTCAGGTACTGAAGATAATGAGAGATGTTTTGTCTGTGTGTGTGTGTGTGTGTGTGTGTGTGTGTGAGAGAGAGAGAGAGAGAGAGAGAGAGAGAGAGAGAGAATACTGGGGTTTGAATTCAGCTCATGTTCTACCACTTGAGCCACACCCCATTCCTTTTTGCTTTAGTTATTTTTCCAGTAGGGTTTTTTGTTTTTTCCCAGGACTGCCCTTGGACCATGATCCTTCTACCTATGTCTTCCAGTAGGTGAGATTACAGGCATGTCCTACTGTGTCTGGCTGGCCTGCAGTTTTAATTGTTGTTGTGGAATTAAATACTCCTGGAATGTTGTTAGTGTCTTTTATATGATACTGTTAGTTTATTTTGAACTTTACATTGTGCTTTCATATTTTGCAAACTTTGTAAAATAAGGTTTACCATGAAATTTTGCCAATAAAACAAAAGGAAGAAAAGAGATTAGTAAGGGGCTTCAGAACTTAATTTCAGTGACTGGCAATAGGGAAGGAAGAAGTTGAGCAATATTTGTACACAGGGTGTGGGAAGAACTTTTTTTACACAAACTTATCATGATTAAAAACTAGAGTATATGACATGGTTCTCAGAAGAGTTGTGAATAACTACTTAGCAAAATCCTCTCTGTCTTAGCATCTCAAACATTCATGTCACTTTGGGTCTTTCGAGTGGCATTGTAAGGAAAAGGACTGGACTCAATAACTCTAGGGCATTTAACTTTCAGATAGATATCTCATATTTATATTATCCTTAAGGAACTGATCTAATATTTGTAATTACTGCTAAGACTGTGTGATAGAGGCACAAAGACTCTCTGTAATTCTATTGTCCTCCATCTTCGTCTCCTGATCTCATAGGAGCAGTGAAAGTCCTTACCTGATTAGCAGGATATTCTGTTTGTTATTTACCTCCTTTGAGATTCTGGGAAATACTGACATGTCTCCTTTTCACCCGGATGACTTCTTTGAGTTTCTTAATTTCTCATGACCACTTCTTCAGGCTTCTGCAGTAATTCCACGTGTGCACATAGCTTCCATACTAAAGCTTTCAAATTTGTGAGAACAGGTCATGGTTTTCATGAAACCTTACCAACAGCTTGAGGTTAACAGAATGGGGGTTATGGCATGGAAGAAAGAAAGCAGAACTGGGGACTAGATGTTTCTATTTCCAACAGGATATTCTCCTGTTTTTCTTGGCTAATACCATCTTAGAGAGACCTGTTTCCTCATTATTTAGGGGCAACTTTGACTGAGTTCTTTCTATTCTTAAGTCAGGGTCCCTGAATCTGGACACATTATAGTTTCTAGAAAAAGTACTCAATGAAGAGGGTACTTTTACTTATTATGCAGAGCAGTTCCGTCCCTATTGTCTGTTTGAGATCAGGATCTTGCTCTTATAGTTTCCTTGCCAAAGGCCCACTGATTTTCATTTATTTATTTATTCACTTACTTACTCATTTACTTGCTTGCTAGGCAAGGGTTCTACCACTTGAGCTAACCCCCAGTCCTTTTGCTTTAGTTATTGTTTTAGGTAGAATCTCGTGTTTTTTTGCCTGGGCCAGCTTTGGACCATGATCCTCTTACTTTTGCTTCCTGAGTAGCTGGGGTTACAGCTGTGCATTACCATGCATGGTCCTGACTGAATTTTTTTTCTCAAACCAGAGAGGTCTAATCCCTAAAGAGAAAAACAAAGATCCCATAGTTAGTAAGTGAAAGAATTGAAGGATATTTGAGAATATAAAGTGTTTCAAAGTTTCATAGCTCTCAGAATCAATTCCTTGTGCTTGGCTCAAATATGAAGAACCAGCTTACTGACTCTTCCCTCATTCTCTCAAAAGTTTATCTCAACAGCAAAATTTCCCTAATGAAATTAGGTCATGGTAGTCGTAATATTGATTGTTAGTGTGTGTGTGTGTGTGTGTGTGTGTGTGTGTGTGTGTTAGTGTGTATGGGTGTTTTCAAAGCAGACTCAGTCATGTTTTCCTTTTACCCTGTTCTAATTCTAATGGGCCATAGATGAGAAATCAAAATTAATAATACTTCAGCCATCTTATTACCAACTTAAAATGTGCAAAATAACTCATTATTGATATTTGCAGCTCTTGTATACGTTAGACATATATGACTTTTGTAAACCACTAAACCCCATTAGACCTTCATTTTCTTACCTATAAAATGGAGATTAAAAATACCTATCATCAACCTTTCTTGCAAAGATTCCAGACAAATTCTGTAAAGCACGTTATACATCTTGTCTTGTACATCATAGATGATGAATAAATTATGATGATTGTGATTATAATTGTGATGAGGAGGATTACATCTTCAACTCGTAGCTTGTCTTTCCTTCTGTCATAATCACTTGGCAAAGACCCAACTCTGATTAGATCCAACTTTCTACTATTTTTATACCTGTGAGATGTTCCTGGCCTGGTATGAGAGCCCACTACTGACCTATTTAACTCCATTTCATTTCTGACTCCATTCTGTTTCTCTTCCTTCTTTCTCAGCTCTTCAGAGTCTTTCTCCTCTATAGCTACCTTGGATCCCAGGAACACAAGTCAGATTCATGAATATCTTCATACAAAGGGCTGAAACTATCCCCTATGCAACAGAGATCTTTTTGGTGCCAACAGAGCTGTGCATGGTAGATCCTGAAATAATGACCCAAGGTAACGACAGTCAGACCAGGACCAGACAAAGAGGACCTGGACTCTTACAATGGAAATCCCCAATCCTTGCCATTGTTTCTCTTTCCTATATAATACTGAGGATGCTGTAAACATTTTGAAGGTAGAGTTTAGGTCATTAGACCTCTGTTCTCCCTGGTGTGACCATACTGTTAATAAAGTTCCTTTATTGCCTTCACCACTGTTAGTTTCTGTAATTGGTTTTCTTGGATGGTGGCATAGCTTGGTCTATTGGGGTTCCCTGTAGTTGGGGACTTTTTCCCTAACACTGGTATTGGTCTTAAATTCAGGAACACAAATTTTAAGTAGATCATTGGGATTGTCCAGTAAATCCTGCTACATTTCCCGAGTCAATCAACTATCTCACTCTACTTATGATCCTTAATGTTTTTGTCCCTTACCTCCCCCTCAACTGATTGCTCCATTTTTAAATTCATTAGATAAACAGGAAAAAGCAAGAAGATAATTTCCACATACAGCAACCACTTCATCTATTCATCTATTTACATCTGTGCCTGAATGTTTTACTTTCTTTCTTATTTCAAAGAGTACTTTCCTCTCCTGAGACCAGTCCTCCTTGTGAATTGGATCCTGTCCTTTTTTGTCTCCACAAGAACTTCATGCCTTCACTTTTCCTATCTCTCTCCTGCCTTATAATTTGTTTTTTCTCTACTGCCTCATTTCCCCTGGCCTAAAACCATGTATAGCATCTCCTGTGTAAAAACAATGTAAACACACTCCCATACAAATCTGTTTGGTTTCTGTCTACCTAGAACATCAAAACTGCCTTTGTCAAGGTTGCTCATGACTTTTATGTCATGAAATATAATGATTGAGTCTCAGTTCCTATCTTACTAACCTATTGTTGACACAGACTGTCGTCTCCTTCTTAAAACACTTCTCTCATCTTATCCTTGGGACAGGCTTTCTTTTAGCTTCCTCTTACCTCCTGGTCTGCTCTGCTCTTTCTTCTTCTCTTACCTGGTTCCTCCTGAGCTGATCATGTTTGTGCCATGAGGTTTAGTTCTTGGGACATATCTTTATCTTCATTCACTCTTTAGTTTATCTCATCCAATTCTATGTCTTCTCTACATTGATGACTCAACATTTTATCTTCAGCCCCTATTCTTGCCCCTGAACTCCACACTTTCATCTCTAAGTGCTTGACATTTCCACTTAGATGCCTAGTAAGCATTTCAAACTCAACAGTCTCCCAAATCAAACTCTCATTTTCTACTTCCCTCTAAACCTGTGTTTCCCAAAGTTCTTTTCCCTTAGTAAATGGCAATTCCATTCTTCCAGTTGTTCAGGCCCAAATCACTGAATTATCCTTGACTTCTCTTATACTCCAAAACAATCTGCCACCAAATCCCATCAATTCTACCTTTCCACAAACCTTTCCACTTCTAAAACTACCATTCTGGTCTAGGTTGCCATCATCTTACCTGGATATGCAATCACCTCTGAACTGGTCTTCCAGTTTCCACCCTTGCCTTCTGCAGACTCTTCTCTACCACATCCAGAATGATTCTTTTAAAACAGTATTCTGCTCAACTCTCACTCGCAGTAAAATATGAGGCCTTATGCCTGCAACACTCCATGATTTGCTCCAGAACCTTTCTGACACTTCTTATACATCCTTTGTTCAGGCACATTGTCTTCCTTGTTGCTTGACATTAACCTTGGAAATTTGTATCTAGAATGTTCTTCCTTCAGATACTTTCATGGTTTACTTTCTCTCTTCAGGTAAGTCTTTGTTCAAAAGTCATTATCAGGGTTGGCAGAGTAGCTCAAGTGGTAGAGCACCTGCCTCGCAAATGTGAAGCCCTGAGTTCAAAACCTCAGTACCACAAAAAAAGTCAGTATCAAAGATACCTCTCTGAATCTTCCTACTGAAAATAACACCCCAAGTACTGTCTATGCCTTTTATCCTGCCTCAATTATTTTCAAATTGGATTTTTCCAGTTGGCCTCAATAAATTGTTTATTTTTTATGTTCTTTTACTGGAATATTTCCATAACAACAGACTTTGTCTGATTCCCACTATATCCTGATGCAGCAATACATGCATATGTACATATGTCCCTATGTACACATATATGTATATTTGTATGTTTGTGCATGTGCACATGTACATTTGTATCTCTGTTGAATAGATTATGATTTGGAGGACCTTCAATTTGGATTAACTTATGTTTTCCTAGGAAATGTCCAGTGTCTGTGGATACTTCTCTGTGAAGCATCTTCTTCCACATTACCTCTACTTCTGCTTGCTTTGAAGTGCATTTTTTTAACCTTCTTGCCCAAGTTTGATTTCTGCTAATACAAACTAGCATTTCTGCCTCATGACACATCCAACCACAACTAGTAGTGATGACTACTATGCTTGCCTTTAAATAGCTTTGTGTCCACACTGAGCCTGATCTGTGATTTGTCTTGACAGATCAATTTCCTCACTATGTACTTTACATATTGTTTGGTGAACAACTGGTATCAGGTTTTAGTACCATAACTTCCTGCCTAGTGCTTTACCTATCATACTGTATTCTAAATGCCTTCTCCATGGAAGGAGAAAGTAACCCCAATGTATACTGTTAATCGGTTATGGGATAGGAAATGCTAGATAGTCTTCAATGAAGAGATGGGGAGACATACTTATATGTTTGTATGTATATATTTATTTAAACTTGGGGCCTTGTGCTTGCTAGGGATATGTTTTGTCTCTAGTCTTTTTGCCTTTTGTTAGCTTTGTTTTTCAGATAAAGTCTTGTTAACTTTGTCTGGACTTGCATCAAACCATGATCCTCCCATCTCTGCCTCCTGAGTAGCAGGGACCACAGGCAAATGCTGCCACACTCAGCACTTTTTTATGATTAGGAATCAATTTTTCATTAGCATAAATTAATTATACAAAAATGTTTCATTATGATATTTACATACATGAATATAATGTACTTTGATCAAATCCACCCTCTCTATTTCTCTTTCTTGATTTGGCTTGTTTTTAAAATATGGTCTCTCTAACTTTTGTTTGGGCTGGACTCAAACCACAATTTTCCTATCTCTGCCTCTTGAGTAGCTGGACACACATTTTTCAAACAGTCAAGTGTCCATTCAAAGAAAGCTATTTATCGACTACTAGGGTTTTGAACCAGCTTTTTAGTTCCGTTGGGGTGTCTTATCCATCGATTCTCTGGCTTCTGGAAGAATTGTTATTTTCTTAATAGTCAGCAAATGGTAGAGACAAATCTCTTTTTCCCAAAAAGTAGTGATTGAGAGCACCAAAATATTTCCAGGAATGCTCATAGGTTCATAGTGAGAGTGACCAATGTTTTAATCTTACAGAAGGTAATCTAGAAAAATGTATTGTATTATAAAACATGCACATGTTTTGGTCTAAGAAGTTGTTGCAAGAAGTTTACTTTAAGTTTAAATTCATTAAAGTATATCATGATAGCCTGAAAATGGTGGTTCAAGCCTGTCCTAGTTACTTGGGAGGTTGAGATTGTGAGGCTCATGGTTTATATCCAGACCAGGCAAAAATTTATGAGACCTCATCTTAAAATTGCTCAGCTATGTTGGGAAACAAAAATAGGAGGATTGTGGTCCAGGCTAGCCCAGGCATAAAGTGAGACCTTATCTCAAAAATAACAAACACAAAGAGGGCTGATGGAAGGCTCAAGTGGTAGAGTTCCTGCCTACCAAGTGTGAGGCCCCAAGTTCAAGTCTCGCAGTACTGCCAAAAGAAAAAAAAATCATGTTCAAAGTTTGAGGATGTCCATTTAACCACTTTTTGAAACAGAAGTCATGTGGAAAACCTCTAAACTCAACAGAATCTTAATTAAGTGACTTTGGAAAATGGATTTGTAGATAATCATTACAAATGATTTGCTGATTTTTATTTTGTGTTAAAGTGTACATAGCAATGATTAAAAGGCCTATGACAGAACATCGTATAAAGGATGAGCACATTAATTTAAGTTTTTTGTGCAGAAAACTCAGAAGACTATGTTTACTCTTAACAGTAAATACATATAGGGACTGGGATTACAGGAAGTGTGTTGTAGGGGTGGGGAGAGGGTATGGAGGTGAATGGGAATTTTGGTCTACTTGTGAGTTGGGGTCTGTGTTCTCACTCCTTTGTTCTTGGTTGGGCTTATGAATGTTTTAACCAAGAAAATATGGAGGAGGCAGCTACATGTCCCTCAGGAAAATTTCTCCAAGGACACTGAGCTGCTGTATTAGAAGTCCATCTACTCTGACACTACCATGCTGGAAAGACTACACATTGTTACTAACCCAATGCAGACCTGCTTAATTTCCTAATCCACAGAGTCTTTAGCAATATTAAAGTGATTGTGGTTTTAAGCCACTGATTTATAAAGTAACTAGGTAATAGGTAGATAACTAGAACAGACAACAATAATCACATTTTGTAGATGAATTCTGAAGTGAGGTCAGAGAGCTATTATGAGGACTTGAATCCAAATTTACTCCTAAATTTATTTACTAGAAGTATAGTCTCTCCTGCCACATTTCTTCTTTATATAGATAATATTTTTTTCTTTCTGAGGAAAAATCCCAAGACATATGCAATTTATCATGACTTCTTGTACTGTTTCAGAAAGTTGAGAGTAAACAGGGTGGAACAGTGGTTCTCAGGGAGGGGTGTGACATTGTAACAGGAGAAACCTGCACTCCTGCTTCTCTGAACGTAAACAATTTAGGAGAAGCAGTTGTTCTGCATCTTCCTCTTCTGTGGCCGGGGCTGTGCCAATCTTGGCCTACAGATAAACATCTTAGGAAAAGCAATTGAGCTGCATCTTGCCTTGCCCAGTTCTCATGGGCTTCTAATAATCTGCTCTCCACACTTATGAAAAGCACTTTGCTGAAAGTAAAATTTAAATAATTTGTTTTTACTGGTTCTAAGATAGGCTTAGACAGGCAAAGTGAAGGAGTCTGGCACAAATGTCTGAATAATTTGAACAAACTGCTATTAAAGAAAAAAAGAATGAGGAAGTGAATACAGCCATCTTGGAGACAGAAGACCTAGGTCCACAGGTTGACTGCTGCTTTATCAGTTGTGTGATGATGACCACTGCTCTTGGACCCTCTAATCCTCAGTGTTCTCATTTGTAAAATAAAGAAAACAGAACAACTGGACCAGCTTGACAGTTATGTAGATCAATTGCCACAATGCTTCTATAATTGTCAGCATAATACCTGGTACTATTCACATAATTTTAGTGAAATTTGCTGAATGCTTATGATCTATCAGATTCTGTAAAAAGGAATTTACATGTATTCTTTCATTCAATTATTGCAATTGCCTTATGAGACAGCTGTTATTGTGATCCCCATTTTACAGATGATGGAACTGAGGGCTGGAGAGGTTAAGGAACTTCTCCAACAGCATATGGATAATTTGTGAGGGAGCTGGATTCTTCCACAAGCTTGTCATGAGTCCGTGCTTGCTCTGACTACTTATACTGCATTCTTTCATGTAGCACTTCTTAATTTACGAGGTTTATGCAAGGACTTGTTGAGTAAGACTTGTTAAGTCTTATTTCAAGAACCTTGTTTTGTACTTATTTACTCCTTTTATCTTGAAATAATTGTTATGAATCCCTGTTTTTCTGATGAGAAAACTGAGATGTGTAAATTTAAAAAAGTCTCTCCAAGATTACATAGAAAAAGACTCAGGACTGTACAGAGAAAGGACTACTGGAGATAGAATTTACAGTGAGATCTAGTAAGTCCATACTATTTTCCATTGGTCCAAGGTGTCTTATGTGTTCATGTGTGTGCATGTCTCCATGTGTACTTCAAAAGGAAACCCTTACCATAAAAAAGTCTGTGACCTGCCAACTGAATCCATTGCTACTACCATCAGAACATGTAGTTCCTTGGTATGATCCCCTTGGAGCATCCTGGTAGAGCAGTGATGATAACAAAGAAGACTGTGGCTTGAAGGATGTCAGGGTAATTTCTTGAACTGTCTTCATGATGCCCCTTGCTTATTATGTTAGCAGGGCAGTCTGAACCCAGCTGCGCAGAGTTAACACTGTAACTATTAACTCTATGCAGTTACATGCTCAAACTTTATCATGCATGGGAATCATTCAGGGAACTTAATAGAAATTTAGATTTATTGGCTTAGCCTTTAGAGAAATGTTGATTCTGGGAGTCTGAGTGGACTCATTTTTTTGTGTGTGTGTGTTTGTGTGTGCTTGCTAAGATAGGTATTCTACCACTTGAGCCATATCTCCAGTCTTTTTTGTTCTGGTTATTTTGGTGATAGGGTCTTGCTTTTTTGCCCAGACTGGCCTGGAACTATGATTCTCTCAATCTCAGCCTCCTGCGTAACTTGGAATGGCAGTTGTGTGCCACCACACCCAAACATTGGTAGAGATAGGGTCCCCCAAACTCCCTGCTTGTGGTGACCTTGAACCGTTATCCTCACAGATCTCAGTCTCCCAAGTAGCTAGAATTACAGGTGTGAACCACTCTCACCCAGCCTGGGTGGGGCATTTTTAAGTAAGCATTCTAGGTATTTCTGCTACAGGAAGTTCTTTAGTCATATTTTGAGAACTACTGACTATACTCTTTTCTGTCCTTTATCACCAAATCAATCCACATCCCACTGTACTAGAAGGTTTCGGAAGGGTTGGAATAAACAAAATTGTAAATGTAATATTTGCTACAAATTCACAAATGTTTGTATTTGGGATTTTGGTCTGGTGGGTTTATCTTTTTGTGTGTGTGTGAACTCTGGTTGAGTTCTGACAAAGGCACATGTCATTAGCTGTGTGAACCTAAGTGTTCCTAACATCTTGCTACCAAGCAACTTAGATGAATGTAATGTATCAATATGCGAAATTAATACCAAAACTACATAGAAATTTACAAGTGAATAGGAGGAAGAGGAATGGTAGCAGTGCTCATTACCTGGAAAATGCATGTTTTGCAAAAGACTTAAGCATACATAAGAAAGTGCAGATGTTAGGTGCACGCTTGTGAAACACATAAACAAAGGGACAAGAATATAGGTCAGTGAGGATGTGAAACATATGCTTAGTTCAGGCTCATCCTCTTTAAGTGGGTCTGCAGTATGACTTATCTCAATTTTTTGAATGCTCACAGTTTTAAACCTAATCCATCACACAGTGACAGAAATGAAGTTATTGGTTTATTTTCCAGTAAAGAAAATGCTTTTCATTTAAATTACCTTCTAAAGTTTGTAGAATATAGTTTACATTCAGTGAGTAAACACTCTACTCTTTTCCTTTTAAAACTTCTTTTAAAGCAATCCCCAATGCTTTCCAGCTCCAGAAAAGAAACTTTATGTTATTCTAAAATGTAAGGCATGCTATACCTGATAACTGAGCCAACCATGGCTAACATCCTGAAATACACAGAATATTACTGATAACCTGACATTAAGAATTGTCTTGAAAAGTGAATTTATTAAATTATTTATATAAGGAATGCTATGATTTGGATATGGTTTGAATGTCTCCATGTATTGAAATTTAATCACCACTGTGAGGTATTAAGAGGGTAGAAATTAAATCCAACTATTGTGTTTAGGTGTGGGGCCTTTGAGAAGTGATTAGAATTAGATAAGATCATTAAAGTAGAGGCTTCTTGATTGAGTCTGGGGCTTTATAAGGAAGGGGACAGAGACCAGAAAGATACACACACAGACCTGTGTTGCCTGTCTCTTGCCATGTGGTCATGTGCACTGCCTTGGGACTGCTAGCAAGAAAGACATCACCAGATCAGGCCACAGACCTTGCACCTCCAGAACCATAGGCCAAAATAAAGTCCTTTTCTTTATACAGTAGCCTGCCTTGAGTACTCATTATAGTAATGAAAAATAGACTAAGACAGTGAATATAAAAGTAATGAAACTCCTTTGGTGCATAGTTACAAGTTAAGACTACACACTGTTTAATAACTATATTCTTGTTAAAGATCTTGTCATCGTTTATGTCTATTTTAATGGGGTAACTTTATGTTTAGTATTAAATCTCTCTATAATGATTAGAAGTGAAATTAATCCTCATTGCATTACAAATGGAGAACATCTCAAGATAGCATTTATTTATAAAGTGGCCACCTGTAATTTTTATTTTGAGCAAGGCTTATCAAGAGACTCATAAGAGCTGTGTTAGTATTAATCTCTAAGTTACTAAAATGTCTTACATGGTACAAACTGTTTTCAGATTCAAATGACCCTCACTTCCTCGGCACAAAATCTTTCCACATAGCCATCATCCTCAGGTTACTGACCACCGCAACAGACTCTACTGCTTCTCTTCTTGTGATCAAATGATGATAGTTTAATCAATTTAATGTCCATGGCTTAGATAAGAGAAAAGGGGGAAATAAAACCCAAACTAGTAAAACCAGTTGTTTAATTAATTTTTTTCAGTGCTGGGGTTTGAACTCAGGGCCTACACCTTGAGCCACTCCACCAGTCCTTTTTTATAATAGGTTTTTTTGAGATAGAGTCTATTGAACTATTTTGTCCAGGCTGGGTTTGAATCCTCCTAGTCTCTGCCTCCTGAGTAGCTGGGATTACAGGTGTAAGCCACCAGTGCCCTGCTTCAATTTAAATTTAAGTATTGAATCCTTGGCACACTTTTATGAAGATAATAGAGCACTATTGATTGTTAGTGAGATAAGTCAGACTGATATCCTAAAATCATATTTCTGAAGACTATTTATGAATAATGTGAATTTTTGTGATAATTTTAAGTATATACAAAACTGTATATGCAATATAACTTTAATTTTAAAATCACATCTTTACTACACACATATACATAGAAAAATGATTACAAAAATATATCAAAGTTTTAAGGATAAGGTTAACAGCTTAACTAGTCATTAGGAATATATAAGTTAAAAGCACAATATGATAATACTTTATTCACTAAAGTGGCTGATATGAAACATCTGGAACATACAAGCTTTGGTGAGATATTAAGCAACTAGAACTAATGCTCTGTTAGCATTAGTAGATACTAATAGATACTGTTGACAGTATCTATTAAACTAAATATATGCATATATTCTATGACCTGGACATTCCATTCCTAGCATTTAAGTATATATAAATGTGTGTATATGTTCATCACAAAACATGTACAAAAATCTTCATAGTGGAACTATTTCTAATTGCCCAAACTGGTGACATAGCCAAAGCTATGAGATTGAATGAATTATCACTATACAGAACAATAAAGTTTTACAGATATCCATGTTCTCTCACTAAATGTTGAAAGGAAATGTGTGTGTGTGTATATCTCAAAAGCAAACCGAACATATCTATGACATTAGAAATAAGATAGTGACATTTCTCTTCTACTGAGGGTGGTAACAAAAGGAGCATTAAATGGGCATGATTATGAAGTGCTGGTAATATTCTATTTCTTGATTTCAGCTGAGTTGTTTCTGAAAGTTTGCTGATCTCAACACATACAATTATTGCAATTTCCTTAGTGTTTTTATACAACAATTTAAAAAAAAAGAAAAGTTAATGCTATTCTTTCTTTCCATAGTAGGATATGGGTAACTTTTAGAATCTTTTATTCCCGTCCTTTGTTTTCTAAACTTTATATAATTAGAAAAAAGTTATAAGAAAGAATATTTTCCTATACAGTTCCTTTAGATGTGTTAATTATATTTCAACTTCATAAAAAATTTCAGATAAAGAGAAATCTTTCAAATTTGTTATCCTATAGTCTATGAGGTGGTCAAGGTGGCTATCATTATTTCCTACATAATTAGAATCTCTTTGGGTCAGATTCAGGAATATGAATTTTTCAACATCCCTAGATATTATTATTCATAATTGATTTTGAGAAACAAGACAGTGTTGCAAAGAGGAACATCTTATAAAAGAAGAGCAGAAAAAGTTTGTTTTCTCTGCTATGCAAAATTATTTCCCTGGTCAAACGTGACACTATCTAAAAACTAGAAAATATTATTTTCACTTATGCATTGCATAAGTGAATATAAGATGTCAGGGAAGATTACACTGTGCCAAAAGGTCTACTCTATTCTTATTGAAGGATAACTCAGAATACACTGAAAATAATAAGTGGCAACATGAGTGGATTGCCCAAACTTGCTCAGTGTGAAATTATGTCAAGATGATCCTAGGATCTGCATTAAGATCAAAGAGAGATTATTAGCAATTAAACACTTATTTTACTCTGAATTCTCATTAAATACATTATTGATCAGTATTTATCTAGAATTTATTACATACTAGGTGCTGAAAAATGAAACAATGTTGAATCACGTGGCTATTTCCCTCTTCTGAACTTTGTTGCTTGGAAGATAGTGAGTAGTAATGGCTTATAATTGAGAGAAATTTAGATGCAAGAATATCTAGCCAAGTGCTTTTTCTGTATGGGATAATGTAATTTGGTTGCTAATTTTTCATCTTAAATACTTCATAATTATAAAGCTTAGCAAAATTTACATTACTGTCTTATAGGATGTTATCTAGACTAGATTACTCCATAGCACATAACTGTGAAATTACTTCTGAATTATAATCTTTTACTATTTTCCTTTAATCAGTGCCACCTGCTTTTCTATTAATAGCCATGGCTGTTTATAATTTTTTCCACTTTGTGTTTGTGTAAAACGTCCTTTACTTCAGAGGCAAATGAAAACAATTTGAAAGGGTCTTTATGAGCCTTCAAAAGTACTTTATGAACTTTTTAACTATGTTCTAGTGAATTATTCCCTGACAATATTAATTAAGACTGTCTTGATTCTATTTTTGCATGAAAAATACAATTCTTCAAAACCCACTTAAATAGAAATTTTTGAAAAAGATAAACATTTCATTTGAATGCAATTTTAAAATCTTTTCTTCTAAGTTCTGCTTGAAGAGTCTTGAGTATGTTCAATTAAGGTTTCTCAATTATTTTTATGATAGTCTATTGTGATATCATGGATACCAAAATTCTGAAGAAAGTAGCATGGCAGGGATCAAAATATATTTTCTGTAGGCATGTGACTTCCCCTACAGTGAAAAAGTCATCTTTCTACCATTTGCACTTAAACAAATCCATCATGAAATGATCTTAGGGAACAAAAAATTCCACTCTTGTTTGACAGTTGTAGTAAATGTGCCCCAGGGATGTTAGAGCCATATCCAAGCATACATAGTTACTTAACAGCCACTTTTCTAGTTTAAAAGAAAAAAAAGGCTTGTGACTTCCATCTCTTTGCTTTTGTTTCTTCCCTAAAACTCAGCTCTACTTTGTAAAATTCATTGTCTTATAATAATAAAAGGATCAATACATGTCTTATGATACTAATATTTATTTTTACCTTCTGATAAGAATCTTAGAAGCAAATATGAAGTTCTATTGGTGAAAGAACCATGGGAGAACAAAAGGAAACAGACAAGTTGACTCATCTTTTCACTACAGAATAGGAAAGAAACAAGTGTAATGAAAACAAGACATACTACAGTGCCATTTAAAGTTCCTAGATAGGTTTTTTAAACAGGAATCTGGTCAAGACTGGAAGCAAGATTAAGCCTAAAAAAAGAGATTGTAAGTAATACTACTTGGTGGGAGAGGAGAGTTGTAGCTACTTAGATTTGCATAGAAGACCTATTAGGGAGTCCAGAGCTGTGGAACAGCTAACACAGGAATCCTTTCTTTAGAATCACAGAAGTACTCAACAATTTTTCTTAGAAGTAGGCAGACATATTTTTCCTAGCTTTCTCTTCACACAGCCTCCAGTAACTGAATGACTAAGAGCTATGGACTTGAATACTAGGCTTCCTGCTCGAAGTGTAAGGGCATTTGTATGTCATTCCTAAATATATAAGGCATAGAATCTTAGTGATGTTCATTAACAAATAAGGATTTCCTCAGCCAGATTGACAGAAATAGAAAAAAAAATCAATATGACCTAAGTGTTCTCAGCTTTAGAAATTAGAAGACAATAGGACAACATTAAAAGATTTTGAGGAAGATAGATGTTGTTAGCCTTTAAGGAAAGAATTCAAGGTTTCTTTTAATTTCTAATTTTCCTATAGCTCAGGAGCAGGTCACATGGGCTATTTGGGGCCAACAGAGGTTACTGCTTTGGGCTTCAGAAACTATGTTAATAGTAGCTAACTAGAAATGACTCACAAAGACTTGGAGTTAGAATGTGATCCATGGCTTCTGTTCAAGATGAGGATGTGATTTCATGTTTAAGTCTTCACTTGTCATTCTAAATATATAGCAATTGTATGTAAACTCTAAAGTGAAAAAAACTGAGAAGACTTGGCTGAACTAAAAATTTGTCTATGCACCTGAAAATGCAAAAGAAAACTCAAATAGGAAACTGTAAGTGTACTGGATTTTGGAAACAGAATTAGTCAAAGCTAGGATGAATTAGTCAAAGTTAAAAAGTACTGAAGGCCCACCTCAGAGAGGAGGCTGGGACCAGGCTCCTTAAAAATGGACTGCTTAAAAATGGGGGTTGTGGCTAGGTGTGGTGCTACATACCTATAATCCCTACATGCAAGAGACTGAACAGAAGGAAATCGAGTTCAATACCAGCCTGGGCTACATAGCAAGACTCTGTCACTAAACAACAACAACAAAATAGGGATTGTGCTGAACAAAATAGGGATTGTGTGGAAGGAAAGTTAAAAAAATAACTGAGACCAATAATTTCCTGGGACATGGACTGCATGGAGTGGTGCATTTTGAGAGACAGAATTACTGTAAGCAGACAGTTCAAAGCTAAGACTTGGGCTTATCCATCTGGTGGCATATTCACTAAATGTAATCAAGTACTTGAAATAAGACTTTAGAACAAGGTGTTCTAGGTTGTAGATGTACCTGATCTCTGCCTTGTCCTTCTGTCTCTGTCTCTTTACATTATTTTTCCTCTTTTCACATTCGCCTTTTTGTCCAATTTTCTGTTTTAATAAAGATACCAGTCAGACTGGATTCGGAAACACCCTCAATGGCCTCAATTTGAACTTGGTTACCCCTGTAAAGATTCTATTTCCATGTAAAAAAGCAGGGTGACTCCTCAGAGTCACACTCTGAGGTCCTGGGAGTTAGGAATTCAACATACCTCCTTTTTTGGCCAGGACATAATCTAATTCATAATGTGCATCAAATTTTGAACAGAAAAAAATAAAGCAAAAATACAGAAAATCAAAGATCAAGATAAACACAAAGAAGCCAAATTCCTGTCAATAGCAAGAGTTGTCAGAAGACAAAGGAAGATTATCTTCAAGTAGTTGAGATAAATAACTGTAAAGCTAGCATCCTATATCCAATTAAAATAACCTTCCAGATTGAGGGCCAAAAAAATCCGGTTTTTAAACACATGAAGATCTACAAGTTTTATCACTCACAGATCCTTGCATAAAAGCCTACTGAAATTGAATCTAAAGGAAAGGAGTAGGATGCAGGGGTCTAGAATGAGTTCAGAAGCTGGAAAAACACATTAGTATAGGCTATTAACAATAACATACAAAATATATTTTGTTATAAATACTTTTAAAGTGGAACAAAAGAATCTAGCTAACAAGATCAAGAAACACTGGGAGAATGCAAGTAAAATGTATTAAGGACTTAACTTATTTGAGAGAATTGAATAGTTCTCTAGTTTTTTAGAAAAATGTGTAAATATAACAAATATATATCTGACAAATATAGGCAAAGAGTAAGAAGTAATTCTATTAATATCAAAGTTGATTCTTAGTGATGAAGAATGACAAAATACTAATGTTTCAAACATTACAAGTTTATAAGTCACTGGGAAAGAGTGAGACACACAATAAGAAAAAAGTTAATTCCCTCATTAAGAAATGGACAATAATCATACAAAGGTGATTAATATACAAGAAATACAAATGGCCAAGAAAGATGAAAAAGTATCTAACTACATTAATAATAAAAAGAAAAATAATACATGATGAAACATATTTCAGTTTTTGGATTAGTTTGGCTTAAAAATATAGACAAAACCCATTGTTAATTAAAGTGCAGATAAATAGTCACTGTCATGATTTATTGATGGGAATTAGATGAACATACTTTAATGTAAGAAATTTGATATATGTTTCAAATTGCAAATTGAGTAAATTATTTGACCAAAAATATCATCCTACTTTTAGAAATTTAATCTAAGAAAGGTGTTCTTCATATTGTCTATAATATCATCTTGAGAATTTGCATAGGATAAATTAGTCATTTTAAAGATGACAAGGCAAAGAAGCTTAACACAGGTATGTCCTTACGCATTTTTCATTTTCCTCTTTAATTTTTACCTTAAGGACTTTAAAATACTTTCGCATGAACTATAAATGCTCCCGACCCATAAAATACAGAAATAGAAGTTTTTCCTTTCAAATGAGGAATGCTTCTATTGTCACGAGTCCAAATTCCCCTTAATAGATAATAGTCAACCAGACATATTGCCTAATTATTTCCAGAAGGACAGACATAATATCAGTTGCTCCTAAGCCAAAGTCATCCTTCTTGGCAAACAGCCCTCATCTCACTGACTCATTAAGATACCTGCAGCCAATTTATGTTGAAGGATTCTGTTAGCTCAATTTTATGGCTATGGTTTTAACAACTCTGAAAAATGTCTAGCCCAAAGTCATTGAGCCTTACCCTGTGGCAGAGTCACAAACAGAGGTATCTGCAGATGGCAGAGAGGCAAGGTAATGAGTAGAGCTGACTGGGTGGAAAATGTAGTTAACGGTAAGGACATACCCCATCTTAGGACCATGAGAAAATCAGTAGACTCAGGGTTGTTAGGTCTTCATATTGTTCAAGGTGATTGTGGGTATGCATTAAAGGCTTCACTTTTAAAATTCTGACATAGAGTATAAGATGTTTTAGGTCAAATGAAATATAAGCATGATTCATATTTGATCCATAGACTATCTACTTTTTATCTTTTATCTTCACTGGAGAGTTACCTTGGTTGCCCCTCAACTCTCACCCACACATATTTTTAGGCTGTGTGTTTACCTAAACCTTTACCAAAGAAAAGCATTAGTCTACTGAAATAATTCCTTTTTCTTCCTGCATACCTGACTCTACCCACTGCCCCAATACATTTAAGATACTTTCTTGGCCCAGTTTTGACTCTTCTCTAGTTTAGTCAGATTAAAAAAATTTTTAAGAAGAAATGAACTTTATCTTATTTTTTTGATTATTAAAGTGGTAAAGATTAGAGCTTACCTGGGAATTAGACTGCCTGGACTTCAGGTCTTACTGAAGACCAAAACCTCTTCTTCTCATGCTTCTTCCCCAGTTCATTAGACTCAATTGGGATAAAGAACCTACCTATTTTTTTTATTACTTTTCACTGACATATTCTGTAATAAAGTATTTAGCTTTAGCACATTAGCAGACTTTTCCTCCTTCCTCTGAAGCTTGGTTACCAATTTGACTTCATAGGCCTGTGGTATATAGCGTCCTAAATGTAACCAGGTCTAAAATAACATTTGCCTTAAGAGATAGTTAACTTTAATTGTCAGGTATTGTAAGTCTCTCACTGAAGCCTCCTTTCTATCTGTGCTAGTTCACCTTACACAGTGTGCTTTAGGTTGCATTCAAGGGCCACTTTCTGTAACATGGAAGCAGGATTCTTTGGAATAGTCTCCATTTTTAGCAGTTAGGCAATTTGTTGAAAGGTCTCTATAATTGTTTCACTCAAAGAATGGGTTCAGACTTTTTGGAGATTATGTCAGTGGGCAGTGAAATCTATTAGATTGAGACACTCAATTAAATCTTCTATATAACCAAATTTCCTGTTCTTTTTCAGAAATGCTGTATCAGCTAGCATTAACTTGCAAACATCCATTGCTTCTCTTTCTTAGTCATTTCCCACAAAAGTTATACTATAGTAGATGTGACCAGGCTACCACATAAGATTATATAATTTTTGGAATCTGGGAATAGCTCAAGTGGTAGAGCTCTTGCCTAGCAAGTGGGAGGCCCTAAATTCAACCTCCAGTACCTCCAAAAAACAAGTGAAACAAAACAAAAAATAGATGGTATAAAATTTACCAACTAGCACAGAATAGTACATACCCACAGTATCTTGTTCAGTCTATGAGGTATGTTCCACTGCCAACATTTTAATTTATCAATGCTATTCATGACGATTGATCTCCATTTCCTATCATCACTTCTCCAGTAACTGAAGGGCATTTTTGACTGAATTGATGGAGAAAGTTAAAACTAGACCTGCTCTGTTTCACAGGTGTTAATTCATGGTACAGATTAGTAACACGTCAGAATGGAAATACTACCAGAAAAGGTTCCTAACAACTGTGGGAACAATAACAACAACAAAACTGTCTCTTTGGATATGCCTTAAGCCAAATTACTGTTTTTCTGATCCTAAATCTGTATCTTCCTTCATGTTGCCTAACTGAATGAGTAGAATTACATCCATCCAGGTTTTTACTAACTCTTCTTAACTACCTTTCTTCTATAAAAATTGTACTTCTTCAATTAATTCCAATTCATGCCCTGACTTTGCTATTGCTAAAAGGTCCCAAATTGTTTTCTTTTGTCCATCCTTTACCCCAACTATGGTTTGGATGTCTCAAAAAGGTCCATGTGTTAAAGATTCAGTCCCTCCCATGGTGCAGCTAAGTGGCAGACCATGCAAGCATGTGTGTGACCCTGGATTCAATCGCTAGCATCAAGAAAAAAAAGATGGAAAAAAGATGGATCCTAGAAGTAGGAGGTCTTTTGGTTGTTGAGGGTATGACCTTGAAGGCTTGCGGCTCCTTTCTTTTTTTCTTTTTTCACTTCTGGGCCAACCATGAGGTGCACAGCTTTGCTTCACTTTTTACTCTGTGGCATAATGTGTTGCTTCAGCACGAGCAGAAGCAATGGGGCCAATTAATCATGGACTGAAACCTCCCAAACTGTAAACCTAAATAAAATTTTCCTCTTTATAAGTTGATTGTCTCAGGTATTCTGTTGCAGTAATGGAAAACTGACTAGCACGCTCTCTGTAATTTGCTTTTTACACTACTGCCCAGCTGCCTTCTCTGTGACACAAATCTGATCACCTCCCTTCATTACCTAAACCTTTCTAGTTGTCTTCACGGAAGTCCCCAAATGTTATCCCATGACTTATAAAGAAAGTCTTAGAAGTATACCTGAATCCCTTTCAACTCTCATTTCTCATTATTCCTTTTTGGTAATCTGACCATTCTGAACTATATGCACTTTTGGGGTCTTTGAATGCTATCTTCCCTTTGAAATCCTCTTCTATCTGTTCTTTACCTGGCTAATTTATGAGAATATTTTACCTCTCACTGAGATATTACTTGTGTGGGATCATTTTCCCATCTCCAAGCCTATCTTAGATGCTTCTTTTGTGCATCTACCCTTCAAAACTTGTATTTGTTTTATTTGCTTAGCAGTTAACATAATATTAGACAAATAAGATGCCTAAATATTCACTAAATGCTGAACAGTCACTGAATGAATGAATGTGTGAACTGGACTAAATCTTGGCTATGATTTCTTCTGGAAATGTAGCCTCTGTAGAACAAGACTATGTCTAGTTGGTGTTCTTATGGGCTAATACATACATAAGTAATATTTTAAATGTATATATACTAGCATTAAGCAGAATAGAATATTTGCAACATTTTGGATTGCTAAATATATACCAAACTAATAGAAAAAAATACTAACGGCAAAGTTCCTTTTATAAACAGATGTCATTCATACTGTTATGAACACTTACCGAGAGCCAGTAATGTGTGAGCCTCTAGGCAGAATGTTGTGTTAGACGAAGTTTCTGCTTGGGAACTAAATTTGACAGATAGACAACGTGTAAACACAGTACAAGCCTGGATTATGTTCAACAGAAGGACGAACTATGAGGCACTCCAGTTTACATCCAAGCCTTTTCTCAGTAATATGTTAACTTAATAGTACAGAGAACAATGTTTAGGAATCTGTTTCATTTGGAATTATGGAGGCTCCCAGCTTAGACTCAGAGTCAGCCAGGTTGAAGACTAATACTGGTTCTTTCATACACCATTAGAAGAAATCTCTAAAGATTCTGGGATGATGATAATACCTGTTTCATAGACTTGTGAAGATTAATCAACATTATACATGTTCTTGGTATAGTACTGTATAGAAAGTATTTAGTCAAATACTATAGCTTTTTGTTTAGCCTCATCATTTTACAGATGTTAAGATAGACATCAAATGTGTTAAGTAAAATCACCCAAGTTCTCACAGTTAGTGAAGTCAGAAAGCTAGAACCAAAACCTTGTGATTTCTCATTATCTCTCCTATACTTGGTGCCATTTATCCAATTGTTTGATGAATATATAACATCTATGCAAAATGATGATACCTCATCTGAGGTATTTCATAACTCAGAAATAAAAAATTATCATCCCTTGGTGACAATGTTTTTATGAACATAAGTATTGTTTAACTACTTTCATTCTTCCTAGCCTCTCTTTTAGTAGTAGTAAGAAAAAAAAAAAAGACCATGGATGATTATGTAAGCAAAAAAAAATGCTTTACTATCAGAAAAATAAGCTAAAGAGAAAAGAACTGGGGCATGGGCTTGAGTGGTAGAACACCTGGCTAGTAAGTGCAAGGCCCTGAGTTAAAACTCCAGTACTGCAAAAAAGAAAAAAAAAGATGTTGGTTTTGGAGTTACCCTTCTACAATAAAGAACTATAAATCTAGAAAAAAAAATAAGATAACTTTCTAGGCACTGATAACCAGGTAGTGATCACTGTGATATTAGAAGAAGGGAAATCTATGTGTGAGCTCCATACTAAGCTCCAACATGTTTGTCCTTAGGCATTTTCCTGAGTGTCCTGAGTGTGGTGCAGACAGATTGAGAACAAGCAGAAACTAGTGTCTCACCTCTAAGAAGGCTATGGAAAAGGCTGGAATTTATGTAACTGAGATTGGAAATAAGGGATGTGGGTACATGGTAAGCATCTGGAAGTCTTTGTGATTTTGATCAAGTCTTTGAATAAGGGCTGTAAAACTCAAGGTTTAGCACACAACAATAAGTAAGGAATATGTACCATAATTGCTAGAATAACTATAAAATACATATTAAAGTATATAACTAAAAAGCTAATAGTCAAAATGGAATACTAAAAGATTTAATCAATTCAAACTAAGGTGTGAGGAAAACACAAGAAAGAAAGAGATGAAAATATGAGAAGGCAATTGAAAATCAAATAGATTTAAAACCAACCACATCAATAATTACATTAAACATAAATGGACTGAACTCTCCACTATAAAGGCAGGTGTTGCTAGACTGTATATAAAAAGGCAAGGTCCAAGCATGTGCTATCTAAAAAGAAGTATTTCAGATATGAAGATGTGGCTAGATTAAAAATAAAAGATGTAAGATAATGCCATGCAAATGCTAAGATATTCATAATTTAGAACTCTAAGCAAACTGTAGTTAAAGAGGATTCCTTAATCCCATAAAGAGCTTTAGTCAAACCTATAGAAAATAATATACTTATTAAACTTTTTATGCTGATTTATTGAGTACTTTCCCTCCAATATTGGAATAAAGTTAGAGTATCTATTCTTTCTTCTTTTCAACTATTCAGTGCAATAAGAAAAGAGTAAAAGGCACACAGTTTGGAGGATACAAGTAAATTTGTCTTTGGTTGCAGATCACGTAATTGGATTTGTAGGAAATCCTAAGAAATCTGCAAAATGATTACTATAACAAATTAATATTTTTTGCAAGATTTCAGAGTTAAATCTTGATTATATGAAACATTTTCAGAAAAAAGAACAATTTCCCAAAAATCTATAACTAGCCTAATAACCATTATCCCTCCAACTCCCATTGTTTATAGATATTATCACCAAGGGATTTTCTATATAATATGTAAACAACTGGTCTGGCATTGAACTTGTGAATTTGTTATTGCAAAATTACACCTTCAGGCCAGGAACAGAAAGAGCACCTCAACCTAGCTAACAACCAAGTCAGTCATTACACAATAATTAAATCAGGGAAAGAAATCAGGCAATCAAAACCACCAACCAGCCTATTAAAAACATAGATGCACAGCACCAAGTGGAAGGAGGGGAAGAAAAAGAAGGGATGGAAACCACTCCTCTAAAAAAAATAATTCAATACAGGATTCAGTGGGAAATGAAGAAAATTGAGTAGCAATACTTATATTTGACAAAGTAGACCTCAAACTTACATTGGTCAAACAAGATAAAGAGGGACCCTTCATACTAATAAAAGGGAGATACACCAAAAGGAAATAACAATTATCAACCTATATGCACCCAATGTCAGTGCACAAAATTTCATCAAACATACACTAAAGGACTTACAAATACATATAGATTCCAACACAGTGGTAGTGGGAGACTTTAATACCACTCTGTCACCAATAGATAGGTCATCTGAACAAAAAAAATCAACAAAGAAATCCTAGAACTAAATGACACCATAAATCAAATGGATCTAACTGATGTCTAAAGAATATTTCATCCAACAACAGCACAATGTACATTCTTCTCAGCAGCCCATGGAACTTTCTCTAAAATAGATCATATCTTAGGGCACAAAGCAAACCTCAGCAAATATAAGAAAATAGAAATAATCCCCTGCATTCTATCTGATCACAATGCATTAAAACTAGAACTCAACAACAAAAACAATAACAGAAAATATGCAAATAATTGGAGGCTAAATAACACAATGCTCAATGATTAGTGGGTCATAGAAGAAATAAGACAGAAAATCAAAAGTTTCCTGGAAGCTAATGAAAATGAAAACAGCACCTACCAGAACCTATGGAACACAGGAAAGGTAGTCCTAAGAAGAACATTTATAGCCAAGTTTATAGCTTAAAGACAGAAAGAGCTCAAATAAATGACATAATGCTATATCTCAAACTCCTAGAAAAACAAAAACAAGCTAAATCCAAAATAAGCAGAAAGAGAGAAATAATAAAAATAAGGGCTGAAATGAATGAAATAGAGACCAGAAAACCATACAAAGAATCAACGGAACAAAAAGTTATTTCTTTGACAAAATGAACAAGATTGGCAAGCCTCTGGCAAATCTGACTAAAATGAGGAGGGAAAAGACCCAAATTAGTAAAGTCAGAAAGGAATAAGGAGAGATAACAACAAATACCAAGGAATCCAGGGAATCATCAGAGACTACTTTGAGAATCTATATTCCAATAAATTGGAAAATCTTGAAGAAATGGACAAATAGATACTTATGACCATCCAAAACTGAAACAAGAAGATATTAACCACCTAAACAGATTTAAATCATATAATGAAATTGAAGCAGCAAAAAAAGACTCTCCTCCAAAAGAAAAGTCCAGGACCTGACAGATTCACAGTTGAATTCAAAAGACTTTCAAAGAAGAACTAATACCACAGTCCTTCAACTTTTCCATGAGATAAGAAGCGAAGGAACACTGCCTAACTCATTCTATGAAGCCAGCATTACACCCACCTCAAAAGTGGACAAGAACACATTCTTGGAGATGTTCTCTTTAGGAGAACTACAGGCCAGTCTCCTTAATGAACATTGATGCAAAAATCCTCCATAAAATAATGGCAGTCTGAATCCAACAACATATCAGAAAGATCATTCACCATGATCAAGTCAATTTCACCCTAGGGATGCAGGGATGATTCAACATATGCAAATCAATAAATATAATACAGCACATTAATATAAGCAAAGACAAAAACCACTTGATCATCTCAATAGAGGCAGAAAAAGCCTTTGATAAGATCCAACACCATTTCATGATAAAAGCTGTAAAAAAATCCCTAGGAATAGAAGGAATATGCCTCAACATTATAAAGGCTGTATATGACAAACATATAGCCAACATCATACTTACTGGGGAAAAACTGAAACCATTTTCCCTAAAGTCAGGAATGAGACAAGGATGTCCACTCTCTCTACTCCTAATCTACATAGTCCTGGAATTTCTAGCCAGAGAAACAAGGCAAGAAGATGAAATAAAAGGAGTACAAATAGGTAAAGAAATAGTCAATGTATCTCTATTTGCAGGCAACATGATCTTATACTTCACAGACTCAAAAAGCTCAACCCAAAAACTCCTAGACACCTTGAACAGCTTCAGCAATTCAGCAGGATACAAAATCAGTAGTGTTTCTATATACCAATGATAAATTGAGAAAGAACATAGGAAAATAACTCCATTTACAATAGCATCAAAAAAACCCCTAGGAATAAACTTAACAAAGGATGTAAATGATCTCTACAAAGAGAACTACAAACCACTGAAGAAAGAAATTGAAGACTACAGAAGATGGAAAGATCTCCTGTGCTCATGGATGGTAGAATCAACATAGTAAAAATGGCTCTACTACCAAAATCAATCTACATGTTCAACGCAATTCCCATCAAAATCCCAATTCATCACAGAGATTGAAAAATCTATCCTGAAGTTTATTTGGAAACACAAAAGGCTGTGAATAGCCAAGGCAATACTGATCAAAAAGAGCAATGCTGGAGGTATCACAATACCCGACTTAAAACAATACTACAGAGCCGTAGCAATAGAAACAGCATGGTACTGGCACAAAAACAGATACACAGACCAGAGGAACAGAAGAGAGGACCCAGATATGAATCCACACAGCTTTGACCACCTATTCTTGATGAAGGCCTCAAAAATGTACAATGGAGAAAGGACATCCTCTTCAGCAAATCTTGCTGTGAAAAGTGGTTATTGTTGGGACCCAAAAGCCACAGTCTGACAAGGTCACTATGGCTTAGCAGCATTCCAACAAGGTCGGAATCTGCAGGTGCACCATGTCTCTATCACAGTGGGAAGGAACGCTAAATGGTTCCCTTGACTGAAAAGAAGTTTATACTTAGTCAAGGACACTGGCAGTGAAAATACAGGGTGGCAAAAACAGAAAGGTTGTAACTAGGTCAAATTGTTTTGATGTTTAAGTCTCTTCCTCTTTTGTATAAAGCTTGCTGAGAAAAATAAAATTTTTGCCAGTTGGTCATCAGTCTTCTGGCCCTCTCGATATGTGTTTTGTTATTTCCTTCCTTCCTGAGTGAGACCCTTTGTGTGTCCTGTCTTGTTCATTCCTGTCCTAAATCCCTTTGGGTCAAAGACCTCTGCAATCCTGGCAAGTTATCTGCCTGCAGAAAACTGAAACTATATCCCTGCCTGTCACTCTGTACTAGTATCAACTCAACGTGGACTAAGGACCTTGATATCAGAACTGAAACCTTGCAATTAGTACATGAAAGATCAGTGAATTCCCTGGAAACAATAGATATAGGTAAGGACTTCCTCACTAGAACTCCATCAGCCCAGCAACTAAGAGAAAGGATGGACAAATGGGACTATATGAAATTAAAAAGCTTCTTCACAACAAAAGAAATAGTCTCTAAATTGAAGAGAGCACTCACAGAGTGGGGGAAAATATTTGCTAGCTATACATCAGACAAAGATAACCAGAATATACAGGGAACTCAAAAACTAAACTCCCCCAAAATTAATGAACCAATAAAGAAGTGGGCAACTGAACTAAACAGAACCATTTCTGTTTAGGAACAGAAGCTGTTAGGAAGAAGTCCAGATAGCCAAAAATCACATGGAAAAAAATGCTCATCATCCCTGGCCATAAAGGAAATGCAAATAAAAACAACACTAAGATGCTACCTTACTCCTGTCAGAATAGGTATCATAAAGAACACTACCAACAACAAATGTTGATGAGGATGCTGGGGAAAAAGCAACCCTCATACACTGCTGGAGTGAATATAAGCTAGTATAACCACTTTGGAAAACAATATGGAGGGTTCTTGAAAACCTAAACATAGATCTCTCATATGATCCAGAATTACCACTCCTAGGGATATATCCAAAGGAATGTGACTCAGGTTATTCCAAAGGCACCTGCACACCCAGGTTTATTGCAGCACTATTTACAATAGTCAAGCTATGGAAATAGCCAAGATGCCCTACTATGGATGAATGGATTAAGAAAATGTGGTATTTATGCACAATGGAATTTTACTCAGCCACAAAGAAGAATGAAATTTTGACATTCTCAAGTAAATGGATGGAGCTGGAGAACATCATCTTAAGTGAAGTTAGCCAGGCTCAGAAGGCCAAAAATCATATGTTCTCCCTATATACAGATTATAGGTCTGAAACTAATGCAGTAATTTTACTGGGGAGAACACACATGGGAAGAATAGGGAAAGGGAAGGAAACCTAAAACTTGAATGTGGTCGATGTGCTCACTGTAGTGGAGCAAATAAAGTAATCTTAAACTAGCAGAGGTCACTATGGGAAGGGGACCAGGAAGTAGTGAAGAGGTCTGGCAGAGATGAACCAATGTGGGTTGCAATACACATGTGCTTGGAAGCAATGCTAGGAATCTCTCTGTATAGCCATTTTTATCTCAAACTAGCAAAAATGCTATGTCTTTCTTATTATCTTCTATGTTTTCTCTTCAACAAAATCAGAGAACAAGGGGGCAGAACAGGTTCTGCCTGGAAGTGGAGGGGGGAGGTGAGGGGAGAGGTGGCACAAACAATGTATACATGTGTAGGTAAATGTAAAAAGTATAAAATAAAACAAAGAAAAATAGTATAAATACAACTAATCTAAAATGTCTTATTGGCCTAAAGTTAAAACTAAATTTTCAAAGCTTATCAAAGAAAGTATAGGATTATAATTCCATGCCATTGAAATAGGTAGATTCTTAGGACACAAGAAGCCCTAGTCATAAAAAGAATATGATCAGGAGCCTATTGGTACGTGTCTATAATCCCAGTGGAGACAGGAGGAAAACAGTTTCAGGCCAGTCAGAGTAAAAATCGTGAGACCTTATCTGAAAAATAAAGCTAAAAAGCAACACTACTCAGGACATAGCTCATGTGGTAGAGTGTGAGAGGACCTGTGTTCAATCCCCAGCACCACAAAAGAAAAAGAAAAACTTGATACATTGGTTTTCATCAAAATTAAAAGGTTATGACCATCAGAAGATATTAGTAAGATTAAACAGAGCACAAAATGGGAGCAAATATTTGCAATACATGCATAAGACAAAGAACAAGCATCCAGAATATATAAATCAACAGCAAAGAAAGGCCAATAAAATGCCTAAATACTTAAAACACTTACAAAAGAAAAGATTGAAAAAGTAATAATCACAAGAAAAGGGTCCCAACATAGGACCCATCAGAGAGTGCAGATCCAAACTACAATGGGCAAGTACAATGAATGAGTTACTCCTACTACATAAATGCTAAAATAGTTAAATGAAAAAGTCTCATGTAGCACCATGATGAAAAAAGTGGAGTGAATGGAACACTTGACATTGCTAGTTGGAAGGTAAACTAGGAAAGTCACTTTGAAACACCACTTTGGGCAAACTTTTTTTTTTTTTAAATATTCATCTACCTAGAAATTTCATTCCTAGGTATTTACTCAAGAGAAATGAAATAGTAAAAAAAACCATGTCCAGTATCCATGGCAGCTTTATTCATCCTTGCATTGGAGACTCTTTAATGTCCATCAATAGGAAATGATGGATATTTATACAACAGAACAGGACTCATCACGAATGACTGAACTACTGATGCATATGGAAATACATCTCTTCTAAAACATTATGTTGAGTGATAAATCTAGATTTTGACGAGTAACATACTGTGTAACTCCAATATGTGAAGTTTAAGAAAGTTGAAAATAACCTATGGTTATACAAATGAGAACAGTTATCAGTATGGGAGGGGATGTTGACTGGAAATACACTAAGAATTTGATAGTGCCATGAAAATGTTACACATTTTAATAGTGCATAGGTTACATGGGTATATACATTTATTAAAACTTATTAAACTCTACATTTTTAATCTACAAAATTCCTCTGTGTTTTACCTCAATTTAAAAAGTAAACTCAGAAAAATATTGACATTCTACTGTGTTCTATGAACAGTTAGCCTAGAATAATATCATACCTGGACATAGACTGAAAAGAAGTAAGTCGAAAGTTTCTTGTTTGAACTAAGCATTTTCTTCATGAAGTTAAGATTATGGAGAGAAATTTACTTCATTTTTGTTTGAAATTATGCTTACATTTTAAAGATGTTTGTTTAATAAATAGATAATGCATTAAGAAGTCAACAATTCTAAAGATAGACTGAACTACTCCACAACCTTACAAACAATCATAAAATAGGACTCAGAGAGGAAAGGAAAAGATAAAGAGAATTGAGAGCTGATAATTTAACTTCAGGCCTTTTTTGTTGTTGCTTTTTTAAAATTACTTTTCTAGTTTTTTCTTGATGTATTACTTCTCTCCCTTAGTGCTAAGTTACCAGCAAAATTATTTTTTTAACGAAAATTTTCTCTCCCTCTCTCTTCATTCTCTCCCTTCCCCTCCCTGTTATTAAGTTTGAATGGAGGACTATTATTTTGGATGGACACTATGGTATATGCACAGTGTTCTTCTAACTTGGTAAGACCCTCAACTACGAGTGCTTTCTGTTGAAAGTTATGGGCATTTGATCAAGTTTGGCCTTAAGTAGAGCAAAATCTTTTTGCAAAAATTGATGCAAGTGCTGGGAGGACGAGAACCTCTTTCCTTCTACAATCACATGTAAGAAAAATATGACCTGGAACAGCTGAGTGGCGGCAGCCATTTTGCCTGCACTTGGATGGAACCTGTGGCAAAGTCAATGCAGAGAAGAGGAATCCTCTGAGGAAAGAGAGAACTTGATGATGTCTTGCATCTTGCCTTCACTTTTAATCATATGAGCTATTAAATACTGCCCCTCCTATTTATTTAGTTATTAACCAATTAATTTATGCATAAGCTAGTCTGAGAGGCTTCTGCTATTTGCAAGTAAAAGAGACCTAACTATTACTGCCAGCCTAGGGTGACTGTTTTGAAAAGATGCAGCCAGAGTTCTAGAAGGAGCCTGCAGGAGATCTTCAAAGGCCTTACAAAACAGTAGGAGTTTGATTGACTTTTTGGAAGAATGAAAAACTGAATCTACTTATGCTCATCTTCAAATCTACTGGGGGAAAACAGATGGATCTAGCAATCTCCTATAATTGCTTACTTGGCTAAATCACTAAGGACTACAGGGATTTGTTATTTTATGAAATTAAAAGAAGGAACAACAGAGGGTATTATCTAACTTCTGAAAAAGAAGAATGACTGCAGGTTCTTAGGGCCCAGCAGGAATGAGGTTGCAATCAGTCCATTAGTCTTACAGTAGTTAAAAGTTGCATGCTTTGTGCCTTGCTGTGGCTAGCATCAGCTATTTTCTAGCTTCCACACAAGGAGCTATCCAGTATTCTCTGGGCAAAGAGTTTAGAGCCACACATTTTCATTTTTTAATTTAGGTCTCTTTGGAGAAGAAAAATAGCTTTTCTGTAACATTGAATCCAAAAAATGTTGGACCTGAAACTTCTGATTTGAGATATCTGAAAGATTACAAGCCGTGGTAAGCAGTGGTTAGAGGCAGACACCTTGCAGAGAATCCCTTCAATTAGACCATCTTATCTTTTAGTTTAACAAGATAGCATTCGGTTTGATACAGGTGTGTACCCCTCATGGACAGCTTGTCTTTGCTGAGATGGGGGATCACTAATTTTTTTGCCTGGGCTCATTTTGAACCACAATCCTCCCAACTTCCACATCTCAAGTATCTGGGATTACAAGTGTGAACCACCTATGTTCTTTATGTGGTTGTAGTCATTGTATATATTCAGCTCATCATTGTACTTCATTCAACATTATTGGTATTTTTCCATGTTTTTACATACTGTTTGTAATAAACCTTGTCATGATTGCAGACCACTTTTACCTATAAAAGTCATTGTTATTCTGTAGATAAAAATCTTCTGTGAAGTACACAGACATAATGAACTTTCTTCTCCAGTGATTCTCATATCCCAGTCAGCTTCAGAAGAATACAGGGCTGTAGGCTCACTGTCCAGAGCTTTTGTTCAGAAATTTGGAGTTGGTTAGTCAGGAGTGAGGCCCTCACCGGCATATAAAAACAAACAAATAATTCTAACGTGTCCAGGACTGAAAACCACTGACATGGCTGCAGAATATATGTGTCCTTAAAGCTTACTGTACAGTGTCAAGTAGTATTCCTAGGTAAAAGTATATGACAGTTTTGTGGCTCCTTCTATATATAACCAAATGCTTGTCCTCAGATCCTCTTACCATTCTCTTTCCTGGTATTTGTACAGATCAGTACTCAGCCAAAACTCAAGAGAGAACCACTCTGCAGATCCTTGGAGTTCTATCTCTTCTGTCTAGCTCCCAATCTACTGTACACTTCCCACAATTTCTAGCCACAATAACCTTTTCATACCACTGTCTCCTCAACTCATTGGAGCCAAAGGGCTCTGTTTGAGTCTCTTCTCCTTGTACAACATACAGCATAGAAATAGCCTCTAGTCAGGATTCTGGTGCAACACAGTGTTTTCCTTCTCTCTGGTTCACAGTCCTATACTGCTTTTGGTCTAGTATTGGAAAACCACATTTTCATTCATTATATTTTCTGATTTTCTAGTTGTTTAAAGTCCATAATGTAAATCGGGTCCCCCTCTTACTCCATATTGTCTGTAAACAAAAGTTAGTTCATTTATATTCAGTGTAAGTACTAATATGTTTGGATTTGGTTCTACTAATTTATTCTGTGCTTTTATTCTTTGTCTTGTTCTTTCTTAACAGCGAGCTTTGGACTCAGAGACCACTTTTGGCAGTGTATGTACAGGATGTGTGGACATGGAGGTAAGGACCCATCATGTATATATATTTTAAAAAGATTATATTGGAAATAAAAATTGAAAACCACCAACCAGTGTAATTTGGGATGAGTTATATAGTTATCCAAATAATTAATTCTGTTTAACCACCTATTTACTGAAAATTTGGATACCAAGAACAATGCCAATCTGTGTTAGTTCTTTCAGGGAGATCACCTCTAAAGTAAGCTTCAAGGACTTATCCTGACAAGTGAAATATTCAGATCTCTTTTAAAATCTATTTTCATTTAGATTTTAGTGCTCATATTCTCCCTATATAAAAGTTAGTTACACAGATCTGTGTCTATGTCTTTTAGTAATTTTGACAGAGAAACTTAGGGACCTGCATGTGGTAGGTGTTGAAGAAGTTTTTAATCAAATTGCAAGAAACTGTGGGAGTCAAATTGTAGAGTACTGTCATAAGAGAAACCTTATGACTCCCAAATTTTTCAGCCAAGAAGTTGATACTGTTTCAATTCATCATTATAGTCCTATTAAACATAGGACTTCATAGATTTTTTTTGATGTTATGGGTTTTGAACTCAGAGTCTTGGCACTTGGAAGGCAGGTGCTCTACCCCTTGAGCTATTGACAGCCTGAACTTCATAGATGTTAATATAATGGCATTTATGTCACCTCTGCATGCTGTAATCTTAAGTTGTTTTTAAATCTGTTATTTGAATGAATGCTAATTTCCTTTTTTATAGGTTCAACCTGTTCCTAAACTATAGTGCAGCTTTAGCACTACGTATGAGTCAAGTGCAGGTCTCATTAAAGATGCAATTTTGTTTTGCTCTGCACCCTAGAAGTGCATAATCAGAACCTCTAGGAGGGGCTGCCTGGAATTTATATTTTCACCTATGCCCCAGATGATCTTACAGCTTGATAAGAATTGGGTCTAGGTAAATTATCTCGATTTGTCAAGGAAAATAGACTATGTTTTTTCTGGGGAAGGGGTTTTCACCAACTCCGTTCTGAATCTCCCATTCATATTCTAGGAATACTACTACCTACTTACAAGTAAGATCATTTTAGAACCTATCCCCTACTGCACTGCTATCTTCAAAAACTATAAGCAAATCAATCTTAATTAAGAATAACAAATGAAAATGAGTGCAGTTGTGGTCAGCAGCTAAGTGCTTTTCTTGCTAACGAGAATAAACTCCAGTTGTTTCAAAGTAAGACTCTTTAGCAGAAAACACTTGGGTCACCACCATAGCTCAGCTAAGTGTGCACAGATGGGCTTCAATGCAGCCAAGAACTAAGGAATAACTCTCCTCTGGTTTGTTTCTGTGGCCCATCTTCAACCTACTCTGTGGGTTCAGCTCTGGATTCAAAGTCTGAACAGGCTGTGGGTGAAAGAAGTCTTGCTGTGTGCTAAATTGGAGTTGGCATTGCTCACTGGCTCTTTGAATTTTTTTTTTCTTTTTGACTGCTAGATTTTAACTTATTTGCTTCTTTACTTGATAAAACTAGTGATTCTGTTTTGGCTCTTTGGCTTTTTACTTTGGCTCCTCTTAAAAATTAATATAACCATGCTTTACATATTTCACCAGGCTGCTCTGAAGATCCAAGAGATAATACCTCATTGTGGCTTATGGCATCCAAGGGTCTAGTGAATAGAAGTTTCTTCTTGTGATCCTGACTTCTTACATTCCTAATTATATTTATCTGTCCTTTGTCCTATTTTCCTACCAGGTGTGAATTGGGGGTAAGGGAGGAAAAGCATGATTTGATGAGACAGTGAATACATGAAGACATCTTGGTCACTCTGTCAAGTTCAGTGCTTTAAAGTCAGCCAGCCAATGACTCATTTATGTATTTATTCACTTGATAAAGATTTATACCTACCAACTAGCAGAAACATATATATATGCATGCATGCCTGTTAGTATAAATATACACAAATACATATTTGATACGTGTGAGGAAAAGATGATTGAGAATTAAGAGTCTAGATGCTAGCAGTGACTGCATAGCTAAATGAAAACACATGGTAGAAATTGGCCTCAGGAAAGAATATGTAGAGCTAGATTATTGCAACAGCAAGCATTTATCAAACTGAAGTCACACTAAGGAGAAATAATGCTTGAATGATGAATGATGACCTATCAATCAAGTGAGTTCCAATGTCCAGGTTAGGAGACAGGGAAATTTTGGCCTGTGTCCATATATCAGACCTACATCCTCTGTCTTCCCTCTTCTTAGCTAACTTACCTGTTTGCCCTCAAAAAAGTAAGAAGTTGCAACCTGATTCATGATGGTCTTTTAAGGGAAAAATCTGTTTTTACTTTCTATTTCCTACTCTAAAGTACCAACCATGTTTAAGTTGAACCTGGCTCTTCTGGGCTGGCTAGGTAAACAAAACTGACTTGTTTCTACTGCTTCTACAATGCAGTTATTTGTATAAGTTAAGCCAGACCTAGTCACTTTTTGCCTGTACTTGTTCAACTTTCTTCCTTTTCATGGTCAGCTAGATGTGGTAAGATTCCAAAATTTAGATTTGAGCCAAAAACATGTTAAATATGTGTTTTATCAATGCATTTACAAATTCAGGTTTGTAGTACAAAGGTCAAATGTCAGAATACAAATGTCAGAAGAAAGGATAACGTGGAAAGAACCCCAAAAGAGAAATTTTAGAAAAGCCTCCATCGTGAAATATAGTTGCCCAAATACCAATTTATTTCATTTGGCTTGTCTAGACAAATTGAACATTACAGGTCCAACCAGAACTAAAACTTCAGAAAGACTGTATTGGAGTTTAAGGGTGAATGTAAAGTTATAAAAGCCAATGTGAACAAACACTGAATTAAGGGATATAATTTTGCCTCAGCACCATAAAAACAAATAAATACAATTTAAAAAAGGATTATATTCATAGAAACAATAAAATTATGTGATTCATATGAATACATTTTTAACAAAGATGCATAAAATATTTTATAAACTAAATTACCAGATTTTATTTTGGAAAATATATTTCTCAACCAGAAGTTTCAAAATTATAACGATATTAATTTTCTTCAAGATTAGAAATACAATAAATGCAACTAAAACACAATTTAATTAGCATAATTCATAGAGTTTATATAGTAGCTTCAAAAATGAATGTGAAAAACAGAGAAGATTCAAGATAACTTAAAAAACAAAGAGTTAGAGTAAGAAGGTATGTAACCTGAGGAAAATCACTATTTCATACTTTTCTCCTTTGTAAAAGAGGGAGAATAGCATTAAAAATACTTTCCTTAATATAACATCTGGAATATAAGAATGCTGAGTTGGCAAGCATACATTAGCTGATAAAATGCATGAGTTGAAAGTCTTTGGTATATCATCTAGTCCACTGTTCTTAACTCTTTTGAACACTGAAAACTTTAGAAAATCTCATGGAGGCTATACTAACAAAATTTTTCATGTAGAATTAGGGTATTCCTTATCTGTCAAAAGAATATACTTCAGATCCATGGATATATTTCATTATTTCACAAATATTGAAATCAATTCACTTACAAATATTTATTGATCATTGCCTATGTTCCCAGTACTTTGCAAGAAGTTACTAGTTTCAGAATAAGTGATCCTTACTTTCTTTCCTCTGGAAAGCCTTGCAAGTGAAGTGAATTACCTAATGTGATAAAGAGAGTGACAGTGTGGGCTACTGTAACTTCAAATCTAATCTTTGAGTAAACAAGGCCAGGATTCCAGAGAGTTCTGGTTGGAAGTACTTTAACAGATTGAATAAACTTTGGAGGAATATCAGCAAAGGAATTTAGGCTTAGAGAAGTGGGAGAATTTCTATGAGGGGTGTTGAGATATCAAAAACACACTCTTCTACTTTTGGGATACATTGTAAAATGAAATATGTTTATATTTCTTAGTTGAATTTTAAACTTATAATAAATTAGTTTATACTATGTAATATATAACCCAACAACACTATTGTTTTTTAGCTCTGAAACATATACCTTGGAAATTGTCACTTCTGCCCTTACAAGAAGGAAAGCATTGCACAATGGAAAAATAATGACTTTTCTTTCTTTTTTTTTTTTTTTGTAATCTAAACAGAAAGGTTTATTTTATTTTTTTTTTCATTTTTCTTTTATTATTCATATGTGCATACAAGGCTTGGTTCATTTCTCCCCCCTGCCCCCACCCCCTCCCTTACCACCCACTCCCCCCCTCCCCCCCCCAATACCCAGCAGAAACTGTTTTGTCCTTATCTCTAATTTTGTTGTAGAGAGAGTATAAGCAATAATAGGAAGGAACAAGGGTTTTTGCTGGTTGAGATAAGGATAGCTATACAGGGCATTGACTCACATTGATTTCCTGTGCGTGGGTGTTACCTTCTAGGCTAATTCTTTTTGATCTAACCTTTTCTCTAGTACCTGTTCCCCTTTTCCTATTGGCCTCAGTTGCTTTAAGGTATCTGCTTTAGTTTCTCTGCGTTAAGGGCAACAAATGCTAGCTAGTTTTTTAGGTGTCTTACCTATCCTCACCCCTTCCTTGTGTGCTCTCGCTTTTATCATGTGCTCATAGTCCAATCCCCTTGTTGTGTTTGCCCTTGATCTAATGTCCACATATGAGGGAGAACATACGATTTTTGGTCTTTTGGACCAGGCTAACCTCACTCAGAATGATGTTCTCCAATTCCATCCATTTACCAGCGAATGATAACATTTCGTTCTTCTTCATGGCTGCATAAAATTCCATTGTGTATAGATACCACATTTTCTTAATCCATTCATCAGTGGAGGGGCATCTTGGCTGTTTCCATAACTTGGCTATTGTGAATAGTGCCACAATAAACATGGATGTGCAGGTGCCTCTGGAGTAACAGTCTTTTGGGTATATTCCCAAGAGTGGTATTGCTGGATCAAATGGTAGATCGATGTCCAGCTTTTTAAGTAGCCTCCAAATTTTTTTCCAGAGTGGTTGTACTAGTCTACATTCCCACCAACAGTGTAAGAGGGTTCCTTTTTCCCCGCATCCTC